>NW_022985037.1:205799-240180 GCF_010015815.1 Dothidotthia symphoricarpi CBS 119687
TAAGATAATTTTAGTATATAGTTCTTTAGAATCTAGTACCTATTTTTACTTTTAGTAGTATAGAAACCCTCTTTTATTAATAGTATACTCTACTAATAAGACTTTTAAGTTTAGGTCTAGAGGGAACTTTCTCTAACTTATTTCTACAGCCTCTTTTACTCTCCTATATATTAGGTTGTTTTTAGCTATAACTTTCTATATTCTTTTAAGCTCCTCTAAGCTATTATAGGCTAGAGTAGAGTTAGTAGTAATTCTTATAGGTATACTATTAGGTTCTAGTAGAGGGTTATTATCTACTAGAGGTACGTTATTAGGTTCTTAAGGCTATAGACTTTATATTTAGTAGTAGAATAAAATACCTACCTCTTTTTCTTTTTTAAGTTAGGGTTAGCTCCTTATATACAGCTGTAAGAGCTAAAATTCTCTTATCTTTATATACTTATTATTTTAGCTTATTAGTAGATTTTCTTCTTTCTAGAAGAGTATATTAGCCCTTCTATTAACCTTTTCTAGGCAGTATATAAAGGTTAAATTAAATTAGCTAAGTACGTTTAACTAGTGTATATACCTCTTAGATAGTAGCCTTATAGTATAGAAATACTCTAGGTTCTTATAATCTATAATAATAGTAAACTTTAGAACTTACTAGAGTTTAGTACCTTATTAATTAATATACTTTATAACAGCTAATAGCTCCTTATTATATATAGTATAGTTTACCTTAGCTACTATATTCTTTACTAAGTAGTATACTACTATATAGAGTAGCCTATCTTTTCTAAACTATAAGAGAACCCTACTAGTTACCTACCTAAAGGCGTTATATTCTATTACTATTTCTAGGTCTAAGTTAAAGTTAGCTAACGTTAGTTTAGAAATAAAGGCACTTTTAAGTTTAGAAAATACTATTTTCTAGGGTTCTTTCTATTAGAATACTACTCCTTTCCTAGTAAGTTTAGTTAGTAGGGTAATAATTTCTAAGAATCCCTTAATAAACTATTAGTAGAAGTTAGTAAATCTTATAAAACTCTAAATACCCTTAATACTTTTTAGCTATTCCTAAGTATAGATTACTACTATCTTCTCTAGGTCTATTTAAATACTGCTACCTACCTCTATTATAAACCCTAGGTACTTAGTCTTCTTAATACTAAAGTTATATTTATTAATATCTAGTTATAGGCCTACTACCCTAAGTTTCTAAATAATTATTTTAACCTAGTGCTTATAATCCTCCTATAATCTATCTAAGTAGATAAGTATATTATCTATATAGGCTAAGCAGTATATATCTAAGTCTTTCTAGAGTACCTAATTAATGTATTATTAGAATATACTAAGGGTGTTAGTAAGGCTAAATAAAGTAACTAGCTATTTATATAGCCTAAATTAGGTATAGAATACTATTTTCTATTTATCCCTCTCTACTACGCGTATTTAGTAGAAGGCTTAGATAATATCTACCTTTATAAACTATTTTACTTTAGTAATTTAGAATAGTATCTTATAGATAAGTAAGAGGAGATATCTATTTTTACGTATAATAGTATTTAAAGCTTAGTAGTCTACGCAGAATTATAGCCCTCCTCTAGGTTTCTTTATAAATAGGATAGAGGTAGTAGTACTAGATTTACTTACCTAAATAAACCTATAGTTTAGGTATAATATAAGTTCCTTCTATAACACTAGTAGTTCTTCTCTTAATATATTATATAGTAGCTCTTATAGAATTTCTACTAGCTTACTATCTTTCTTTATAGTCTTAATAGAGTAGTTAATAGCAGCCCCTTTTAGTAGTATAAGCTTATTAGCTTTCTTTCTTAGGAAGGTTCTAAACTTACTTTATAAATAGCTTAATAACTTTTCTTAAGGGTTAACTATTTTCTTTTTCTTTAGCACTTTCTTAATATCTGTTATAGAGGTAGAATATAATTAGATTTATTTATCTTTCTAAAATTATTTAGCCTAGGCTAAATACGCCTACGCACTAATAGCCTTAGGGACCCCTATAGGTATTTTACCTTTCTAGCTCTATATCCTAGTCTAGCTACTATAGATAAATATAGATTTCTTTACTAGTGCTAGCGTTACCTAGTGTCTATCTATCTAGGGTTTCTCTAGAATAAGGTTATACTCTTTATCTCCTCCTAGCTTATAGGCCTATATTTCTTTCTTATAGCTGTCTATATCTATCTGTATTTAGATAGCTACTTTTATCTAGGAGAACTTCTCTTCTACTCTAATAATAGGTCTTTGCGTAATTATAGTACGCTCTAGATTATTATTTCTTATAAACTTAGAGGAGATAACTAAATAAGTTAAGTAGCTAGTATTAATTAAGGTAGATACTATAGCTATATTATTTATAATTATATAGATAGTTAATAGTTTCCTATCTAGTTAGTTCTGCTAAAATAATAAGAACTACTCTTCTCCTTAATCTAGTTTCTTATACCCCTACTTATATCTATATATAGGGGTTTCTAGTTTTCTAAACCTACTATTTCCTTATCTAAGGACTCTTCTAGGTTGTAGGTTACTATAAGGGCAGCTTAAGCTAGATAATTAGCTAGTACTAGGGAGTACTTATTAGCGTAGTACCTAGGTTTTCTATAATATAGATATAGGTTCTTTTTTCTATAGAGGGAGTGCTCTTCTTTAGAAACCTATTTAGCTCTATTCTAGGTTCTACCTATTACCTTAATTACTTAACTAAAGTAAGCTTTTAAGGGTTCCTAATCTATAAAGTTATTCTAGAAAGACCTTATATATAAGAAGGTAGACCTAATTTTAGCTTTAAAAAGATTTTCTTTAATAGTAACTACCTAAGTTCTTAGTAACTAGATAGTTTAGTTACTTAGTACTTCTACAGATATTATTTAGTCTTATAGGTTAGGCTGTAGGGCACTAAGATATCTTATTTTTAGGTTATTAGTATTACCCTCCTCTTCTGCTTTAAAGGCTAGCCTTATAAATTCTATATTAAAGTATTATAAGGAAAGCTTTCTTTACTAAAAGGTTTAAAGTTTCTACCTAGCCCTCTTAGTATATAAGTTATCTATAAATTATTTATTTTAGAACATCTATAGGCCTTCTGTAGTACCTATCTTATTATAATCTATCTATAATAGGGTAATACTAGCTATAGGCCCCTTTAATTAGTTAAAGATATACCTAGGGCCTAATTCTAGTCCTCTAATATTACGTTTTAGCTTATAGTTTATCTAGGTTTAGAACCTCTAATAGTCCTTTTAGTTACTATTAAAGTAGTTAAGATCTAGTATCTTAAAGTTTTTTATATAGGTCTTAGTAGTTACTATAGAAAAGGTTAGTTCTAGGACTACTCTTAGTCTATATACCTCTTCCTCTAATTATTAAACTCTCTATTTAGAAGGAGTAGGTACTAGTAGTATATTATTTTTAATAAGGTTAATCTCCTAGGTTAGTATCTATAGCGCGTTACGTAGTTCTTCTAAAGAGGACCCTTTATTAGATCCTTTAATTAGTTATTTCCTAGCTGCTACTAATAATAGGCTAGCTATTAAGATTAGTATATTTATAAACCTTATTATTTATTATTTATTCTCTTAGAGACTCTAGGAAACTAGCTAAAGTTTTAGTAGAACTTCCTATTTATTTAGGTTCTGTCCTGCTATAGTTTATAGGTATATTTTAATTGCTTCCTGTATAAAGCCTATTTCTGCTAGCTGTAAAGCTTCTGCTTTTAGCTTAGTAACTATAGTATCTCTTTTAATAGATATACTGCTAGTAGTTCCTAAGGTACTTCTAATACCTAGGGGTGTTTTTATAAGTAAATTTAAATATAAGAAGCTAACCCTAAGGGTAGTTACTAGTATAAATTAGATAAATTTGCTAAGGATCTATAATACTAGTTTTTCTCTACTTATAGTCCTTTTAGTAGCGTACTAAGAGTTTCTAAAGTGTAGGTAGTAGTATAGGTATTAGCAGTTAGGCCTACTAAGCTCTAAGGCTTTACTTACTAAGGTTCTACTAGGCCTAGCCCGTTACAAAACTAAACTTTAAAAATAAGCTCTTTTCTTAAATTAGAAAGGATTTTAAAGTATTTAAGAATAGTACTATCTTATATAACAGAATACTAATAGTTACTTAATAGAATTTAATAAGTAGAACTAAGCTAAGTAAGAAGTAGGCACAAATATCCTAAACTATAAAAGATAGGAATATAGATAAGATAATATAGTATACTATAGATATTTATAAACAGTTTATATTATATAAAATATAGAAGATAGTAAGCTTTAAGAGTATTAAGATTTTGTCTATAGATAGATATTATATAACTACCTATTAGCTAATATCTATAGTACACTAGAGGAAGACTATTAAAGACGTAGAGTACTAGTTTAAGATAGCTATATTAGCTTAAGTAATTAACTTAAATAATACTAAAACTAATAATAAGGTAGTATTTCTCTATAATAATAAATTAACTTTTATAAGCTTTCTAGAGCTAGCTATATTAAAGGCTAAGCAGATTAAGTAAACTAGCGTATAACTAAACTATAGTATAGCTAGGATATAATTATATACTATAAGCTTTAGTAATCTAGAAGCTTATAATCTATTTACTAAAAATCTTAATATAATTATAGAAGGTAGTGCTAAACTTAAGAAGGTCTTTAAAATCTATATTAAAGTAATAACCTTAACAGTCTTGTACCTAGCTACTAGTAATAAGGCAGTAGACCTAAACAGCCTAACTAAATAAAAGAATATAAAAGTAGTTATTAAGTTAGTTAAGCCTATTATTATATTTATTCTTACTTTAGCTTTTTAGTAAAGGTATAGTAATAATACTATAGTCTACCTACCTAGTAGAAACGCAAAGAAAAACGTCCTAAGTATTAAGTACTAGTAGAGGTATAATAACTACTATATTATAATTACTTTAGTACTTACCTTTACTAAGGTAGTTATATTTATAGAGGTAGATACTTTAGTAATTATAAAACTACTTACCTAGTAATCTATCTAGGATTAGTTTTTATACTAAATCTTCTAACTTAAATAGCTATTTAGAATATACCTTAGCTTTATACTCTATAACTAGGAGTTAGATATAGAGCTCTAAATACTTAATAAGTAAGCTATAAAGACAAAGTTAAGAAGAAATATTATTAAGAGAGGGAGTAAGGATAGTTCTACGCAAGAACTAGTTAAGTTAGAAAAGAAGGAAGATATTAATTAGGCTAGAGCTAGTAGTAATATACTATTAACAGTAGATAGTATTTACTAGTAAATAAAGTAGTTAAAGGGCTAGAGCTAGTAAGAATAGTTATATAGTATAGAAAATTATAATATAAGCTATTAAATAGCTAAAAAAGAAAGTTTTAAGTAACACTAGTTATAGTCTACTTAAAATATAATATATAAATCTTAGAAACTCCTATAGTAGTCTGTATTATATAAGTATATAATAATATAAAGCTAGCTTATTTAGCTATATTAATAACTATAACATTCTAGCTAGTTAATATAAGTTAATTATTACTAATAACTATATCTAACTATTACTAAGAACTATTCTAGCAGTTATACACAGTACCTTATATTAAATAAGAATATAGAAATTTATAACATATATATTTTATAAGAGTATAAACAGTATAGTTAGTTATATATAATTAATACAGTAAACTAGATAATTATTTATAAACTACTATAAATACTAGTCTATTTATAAATAATTAAGAACTCTAGGGCCTCTTATATTAAAGTAGAATTTGTAATAGTTAGTAGAACTAGTAGAATAGCCTAAATAAACGCTGCTTATAGGTATATATAATCTTACCTTTTACGCTGCTATTTTTCTTATATTATATTTACTATACTTTACTACTAGTATTTTATTCTATTTTTCTTATACTAATTAATTTATAAGCTTTTTAGATACTACCTCTACTACCTCTAGTCTCTATATTCTACTTAAATAGTAACTAGTCTATTACTACCTACCTCTATACCTACGCTAGTCTTAATTATATCTCTACTTATAGTAATAGGTATAGGATACTATACTACTACCTCTTATATAATAGTTTCTGCTATATATCTTATATACCTTACTCTATAAGCTAACTCTAATTTAACCTTATACTTTTAGTATTAACACTAATTATAGTTTATAGAATAACTACGTTAATAGCTACTAACTAGTCCCTTCTAACTATATATTTACTTATAATAATAATAAAGTAAGTCCTCTTATAGCTCTAAACAGAGTTAGTTTAGACATAGCTATACTACTAACGCCTAGTACTCTTAGAACTTTAGTATATTTCTAATAGTAACTTTAAGCTATTTTAGTTAGGACTTACTTCTTCCTATCTAATATATACTACTATAATATCTTTACTTCTAGTACCCTATGTAGTCTAGACAGCGTTCTAGCTATAAATTATAACTACTATATTATTATAGATCTCTAAACTAGCGTTAAGTATAGTTATATAGTCTTTATAACTCTTCTTCTACGTTATACTAGTATAGTAGGTTACTTAAGTAATAATACTACTACTAAGTACTTACTTAACTATAGTAAAAACTTAATTATTATACTCTTTACTACTAGATATAACTCTAATAGTATTATTTTTTAGCCTAGCGTATTTAGGTTAAGTAAGGGCCTCTTTATTATTAATTAGTATAAGGTTATCTTTTAAGCTACCTATAATAAGTTTACTTATAGTAATATAGCCTTAATATAGTATTTAATCTATTAGGCACTATACTAGAATATATAATTTAGTTAAAGCTAGAAAGGAGATAGCATATATTTAGTAATTATAAAAGTTCTTATCTTATATATTTAAGTTACTTCTTTTAGTATTAATTCTTATAAAATAGTAACTTATAAGTTATAAAGTATATAATATACTAGTACTAGTATAAGTTACCTAGAATTCTAGGTAATTATTTAGATAATATATAGGTATAAAGTATACTAGGCCTTAGTAGAAAGTACAGTTATCTATACAAAAGCACAGTTATCTATATAAAAGTACATTAATAACCTATAGGTAGATAACCTAATTACTACCTTTTAACTATAAGGACCTTAATTACTTTATATTTCTTATAATATAATAGCTACTACTATTACCTTAACTATATATATAATATATATATATACTCTTAATAAATTAGGATAAGGTAGATACCTCTTCTTAAATACTACTAGTATATTACTAGGATAAGCCTATTACAGCTATACTAGATACCCCTTTAAGCAAAACTAGAGACAATTACTATAATAATAGAAATAATAGTAGTATTTACTTATTTCTTTACTAAGCTGTATAACTTATTTACTAATATACTTTCTTTTATATTTTTCTTATAGTAACCTAACTTTATAAAGCTATATAACTAAAAGTAAAAAGGCCTTAGCTAAATAAGCTCTTTATTATACTAACTAGATACTACTAAAATATTATAGATATTATAGTAATATAGTAAAGAAAGCTAATAACTATATATTAAATATACTAGAAGCTTTAGAAGGCTTAGGTATTACCTTAACCTAATAGAATAAGGTTATACATAATATTATAAAGTATATATAAGTAAACCCTAACTTTTAAAATTCTAAAGAGAGGAGGGAGTAGAGTAATAGGTTAAAGATATTCTATAGCAAATTTTTTAAGAAATAGAGTAATAATATAATACTATATATACTTATAAAACTAGCCTTACTAAAAAAATAAACCTAGGTTATATATAGTATAATATAGAGATTATTTATTATAAAAGAATATAAGTATAAACCTTAACTTAAAAGTAAACTATAATTCTAAATAGGATTTAAAATTTCTTAGTAATTTAAGGTATATTCTACCTTACTAATTTAAATAACTTATAATTTAATCCTATAGTAACTATTTAATACTACTAACCCTAACTATAACTATAGTACTTGCCTATTAACTCTTTTACCCCTACTAATATATATTCTACAAAATTATTAAATTCTGCTATATATAGATTTAATTACTATATAGATTAATATACCTAGCCTAGAACTATTTAAGTTATTAGCTTAATTACTAGTTCTTAAAAGTAAAAAGGTAAGCGTTAAGATAGCTAAGAAAGTTAAACTAGAGCAGCTTAGTTTTAATACTATTTATAATTATATTATAAAAAAGAAGAACTTAAATAATATAGTAAAAAGACCTAAGGTAAGAGATATACTAGATAACTTACTAATTAAAAGTAAGATAAACCTCTACGCTGCTACTTAGTAATAACTTATATAAGGCTATAATACTATTCTAGCTTCTTACCTAGAAGAAAGGCAAAAGTAAAAGATACTAAGGTATACTACTTAAAAGTTTTAATATTACTATAAGTAATTTTCTAACTTTACTATTAACCTAGATAATAGTTTTAGAACCCTACTAACTAAAAAGTCTCTAAACTTAATAATTTTTAACTACCTAACTTAAAATATTATAAGATATTACCTAAATAATTACTAGTAAGAGCTACTTTAATACTATTACATACCTAGGGTTATAATTAAATACTTATATAACAGCCTAAGAACTTTATATATCTAAAAGATATAAATCTTAGTAGAGACCTTTTTAATAAGAATACTAATATAAGTAGTAATATAAATAATATAAACTATTAAAACCTACTATTCTAATCTAAAAGTAACTATAATATACTATAATTTAATATAAATTATAAAGAGATAGTTCTACTACGTAAAAGATATCTTTATAGACTATAAAACTACCTTAATAGTATAGCTAGTAAAAGATATAAGCTTATAGGTTAAAAGTAAAAGAGTAATTATTAATAGTATTATAGTTAATACCTATTTATTACTATATCTAACTATTTATATCTAAAGGGTATATCCTCTAAAACTAGCTAAAAGAAGAGAAAGAAGACCTTACTTTTTACTTAAAAAGAGAATACCTATAGAAAAGTACTATAAGTTAATAGCTTAGGTAAAGAGGTTTTTACTAAGCTAGTCTTTAAAAAAGCATATTAACTACTCTCTTTACTTAAAAGAATATAGTTACCTAAAAGTTCTTTACTACCTAAAAGCTCTTTACTACTTATTAGGAACCTATCTAATAAGTATAGAAAGCTACCTAATATCTATAACTTAGGCTCTATAATCCTAATAGAAAAGTATAAAGTAGATAGTAACTTAAAGGTAGAAGATAATATTAATATAGATATAGATATAGAGTAGGAGCTTAAGTCAATAAAAAAGAATATTAAGTAAGAAGCTCTAAATTAACAGTATATTTAAGGTACTTAATAGTAATAAACTAGTTATAATTCTAATAACTTAAATAGACTCTAAGAAGGCGTATTAACTGTAAAGCTAGGTAATATATAGAGTACTATTATAATATAGATTATAATAACGCTGTAAACTTCTTTAAAATCTATATATTAAAGCTTAAAGAAACTACCTCTATCTTACTACCTTAAAAGTAGAGATTTATAGAAACGTTACTTATTCTAGTAAGATATAATACCTTTTATTACTACTTATTATAGGCTACGCTCTCTTCTAAAACAATATTAATTCTAAATAAGACTTAACTTTTAGTATATATAATTACCTAGAAAGTAAGAATCCTTACCTATATTTACTAAAAATAAGATTAGAGTTTATATCTAAATAGTACTATAAAGCTAGTATTATATCTCTTAGCTAAATACTTTAATTAGTAATAACTCTTATTACTAGAGCTTAACTTTTATAGAGGCGTAGTAAACAGAAGCTATTATAATATTTAAAAGAGTATTCTAAGTAGACTCTAATCCTAAATTTTCTATATAGTTTTACTTCTACTAAAAAACTATATTTAGTAATTATAATACTACTCTATATAAAAAGTTTTATATATACTAAGATAAAGGAAGCTATAGTTAATATAAATATTAGTAATATATAAGAGGGCTTAAATAGAGATAATCTAAACTTTAAAATCTATATATACTATACAGCAAATTATATAACAATCTTATAGAAGAAGACCTATTAGTAGTAGTAGGTAGTTAGGTATTAAATATTTCTAACTACTTATTACTGCCTATTACTATTATTTATAAGAGTCTTCTTAGTCTATATACGCTGTTTTGTAAGGTAGTATATTTAGTTATAAGTATAAGTTTAAGATCTTCTAGTTTTTAAGAAAAACTACTATTATAATTACTTTTAATAATATTAAAAGAATATAGCTTCTAGAAACTAAAATATATTAAGGTATATAGTCTATAGCAAATTTTATAAGGCTAAGAACCTATTAATAATCTTCTTTAGTATATACTAGTATATAAGATATTATAATTATAGGTACTAGTAAAGATTATAGGCCTTATCTAGGATACTATTTTAAAATAGCGTAGTAAAGGCTCTTACTTTTATTTACTATATACTTATTAGCTTTAGAAATTTACCTTAGTATATAGGTAACTAGTAAGAGGTAGTTTTATTAAAAGCTAGTAAAATATAATAATACTAGTTCTGTAATACTATCTTTTTAAAGATTACTAAGGAGTTTAAAGTATCTAAGGATAGTATAATCTTATATAGCAGAATATAGATAGTTAAGTAGTAGAATTTAATAAGTAAAACTAAGCTAAGTAGAAAGTAGGCTTAAATATCCTAGGCTATAAAAAATAAGAATATAAATAAGATTACATAGTATACTATTAAAATTTATAAATAGTTTATATTACATAGGATCTAGAAGATAGTAAGCCCTAAAGGTATTAAAAATCTATTAATAAATAAAAATTATATAACTACTTACTAGCTAATATCTATAGTGCGCTAAAGGAAGACTATTAAAGATATATAGTTCTAGTTTATAATAGTTATATTAATTAGTAAAATTAAACTATATAATAAGGCTATATACTAAAATCTACTAACTAAAGAAAAGAATCTACTAACTAGAGAAAGGAATTTGCTAATAAAAGAAAAGAATCTACTAACTAAAGAAAGAAATTTATTAATAGGAGAAAAGAATCTACTAACTAAAAAAAGAAATCTACTAATAGAAGAAAGAAATCTACTAATTAAACTAATAAGTAGTTATACCTATTATTATATCTACTCTTACTTTAGCTTTCTAGTAGAAGTATAGTAGTAATACTATAATCTACCTATCTAGTAGAAATATAAAGGAAAACGTCCTAAGTATTAGGCACTAGTAGAGGTATAATAACTACTATATTATAGTTACTTCTATACTTACCTTTACTAAGGCAGTTATATTTATAGAGGTAGATACTTTAGTAATTATAAAACTACTTACCTAGTAATCTATCTAGAATTAGTTTTTATACTAAATCTTCTAACTTAGATAGCTATTTAGAATATGCCTTAGCCTTATACCTTATAACTAAGAGTTAGATATAGAGCTCTAAGTCTTTAAGAAGCAGGTTATAAAGATAAAGATAAAGAGAAATATTATTAAAAGAGAGAATAAGAAAGGTTCTATATAAAAACTAGTTAAGTTAAAAGAAAAGGTAAATATAAATTAACTATAGTTATAAGCAGTATACTCTTAGTAGTAAGTACTAGTAGTATATACTAATAAATTAGGCTAGTAGAGAGTTAAGGCTTTAGTAAATTCTATATATATTAAGAAAACCTATAATATAATATATAAAATTTGAAGGTTAACTTTAGAAATATTAATATATATAAATTTCTAGTAATATATCTTAGCTTATTTGAATTAAGCTTTACTACTTACTTTTTATAATTATATTTATATTTATTATTTTCTAGATAATATAATAGTAGTAGTTAAGTTATAGTATACAGCTAGATAGTTATATATAGTAAAGAACTAGTATATACTTTACGCGCCTTAAATACTATAATAACTTATAATATTATTACAAAGCTTTTATTTAGGTAGAGGAAGAACCCCTAAACTATATATATAGGTAATATATACGTATATACCTTTTATTATACTATAAGACGCTAGCTAGAATAGGGCTAATTTAAGCACTAGTTAATTATATAATAAATACCTTAATATACTTTCTAAGAGAGCTAGAAGGCGCGTAAGAGTCTAGTATAAAATAGAAAAATAAAACTATTAAGAAAAAGTCTACCTAGAGCCTAAATAATAACTTTTGTAATCTATAATATAGGTAGGCCTTTAATAAGTGTAAAACTAGATGCAGGAGAACTTCTAAAATATAAATTAGTTAGGAGTAATAGGACTATTAGAGATAACTAGGAGTAGTCTATACAACGTTAGGATAATAAAATGTATATAGAGCACTATTAGGCACTACTTAGGACAGTTATAAAGACTATCCTACAGATTCTATAACTCTACTTTTCCTAACGTATAGGCTCTCTAAGGAAATTGTTTTTCTCTTAAGTTATTCTTATTAATATTATATTAAAGTGTAATAATAATATAAACTATAAAAAAGGTTCTAATAGGCTAAAACTACTATAAGATATCCTTATTCTAATATTCTACTTTAATCTTTACTATGTATAACTTATTTTAGTATACTTTAAGACTTTTCTTTACCTTAAGTTACTTTTAAAACTAGCGCTTAACACTAATATTTATAATAAAAAGTAGAAATATATAGTAAACCTTAGAGCTACTATTAACTTTAGGCTTACTTAAATAAAGTATTAAAATTACAATATATTTACGCTATTAGAATTTAATAGTTTTAGTACTACTAGTAATAATCTTATTAGTATACTAACAGTTAATAATAAATATAAGTAATTATAGAATAAGACTATTTGTTAACTTAAGATTAAATAGTATTATATTATAAGCTTAGTAATAGCTATAATAGCTAAGCTTAAAGTAATTATTATAGGACTATAGTATATTATTACTTAAAGTATAAGTAGATAGATACACTATAGTAAAAATCTAATATTAGACTTAGTATAGAAGCTTAAAATAGCCTTTTTTTATATAGTAAGAATTTATAAAGTGCATAGTAATATTAATAAAGGGTAAATTAATATACTTAATATTTATAACTAGATACTTAATATACTAGTAGAGATACAAAATTAGAATCCTATATAGCTAATAATAAATATTTAGTTTAGTTATAAGCTTAATAGTATATAGTAAATAAACGCTAGGTAATAGAAACTGTTTAATTAACTAGTAATTTAAAATATATAACTTAACTAGCTTTAAAAGAAGTATAAATTGTAATAGTTTATATAAGTAAGATAGTTTATTAATATTCTTTATACTCTAAGAATTAGGATTTTAATTACTTAACTCTTTATTTATTTATCTATTTTATCTAATCTCTCTTTAATATCTTATATTTTTAGCGTATTTCTGCTTATAGTATAGGCAGATAAATACAATATAGTAAGAATCTAAGTAAATAACCTATTATAAAAGCTAATACCTAGCTTTTCTTTATATAGTAAATATTTGTAGAAGTATAGGGTAAAGGTAATAGAGAGCTAATTTCTATACGACCTCCTAAGAATACACTACTTAATATACTAATATAAATATATATTTAGAGGTTAAGTAGTTATTAAAGGTTAAGTTAGCCTAAAAATATAAGCTATAGTTAAGTTAAAAAAACCTTATTATTTAATACTTAAATCTAAATAAATAACTAAGTTATAATAGTTTATATAGATAAGCTAGGATATAAGTATCTTTTATACCTAAAATGTTAATACCCAAATACTCTATTTATTTATTTATCTATCTAATCTTATCTTTCTTTACTACTAAGATTATACTTAATTAATAATATTATTTTATTACTTTATCCTAGATGTTTTTAGACTAAATCCTATAGTAAATTAATATTTAAAAGTTTAATTTAAGTAATTACTAGTACTAATATAGTTATTTTAATATCTTTAATAAGATTTCTAAGGACCTTATTAAATAGTAAAAGAAAGAAAACGTATTACTTAATATAATAGTAATACTTTTTACTTAAAAGATATAATTATATTCTAGTACCTTAAAGTTTATAAAAGACTTAATATATAGCTTTATAAAGTTAAGGTTTAGCTTTTTCTTATATAAGTCTAGAAAACTAATTAAGTTTTTTTTAATACTTAGCTTTTCTAACTTAATAAGCTTACTACTAAGTAGTATAATAATACTACTATTACTAGAAGAATAAGATACTTTAAGTAAACTTTCTTAGATTCTAAGTATACTACCTAGAATTAGAAAGTTATAGTAGTAATCTAGAAGGTATAATACTCTACTACAAAGCTTTAAAATTAATATAGACTAGTAATTATTTTAGGTTTATAGCGTATTTATACTTCTAGTACAAGCAGATAAACGTAATACAGTACGAATCTAATATAGTAACTTAGTATAGAAGCTATTACTTAGCCCCTTTCTATACAGTAAATATTAGTTAAAGTATATAGTAATAGTAATAAAGAGCTAATTAAAATACTGTCTTTTTAATAACTAGCTACTTAATATACTAGTATAAACACGTATTTAAGAGCCTAGGTACCTATTAGTTAAAGTTTAGTTTAGTTATAAACCTTAGATTATATTATAAACTATAGCTAGGTTATAAAAACTCTTTAATTAACTAGTAATCTTAAATATATAACTAGAGTAGCTTTAGAAAGAGTATAGGTAATAATAGTTTATATAGTTAAGCTAGTATATAGATATTCTGCGTACCTTAAGAGTTAAGATCTTTATTTATCTATTTATCTATCCTATTTATCTTATCTTATCTTTCTTTATAACTAAAATTATATTTAACTAATAATATAATTCTATTAGAATAGCCTAGAAGTTTCTACGATGCGTCTTATAGTAAACTAATAATTAAAGAATTAAAGTAAGTAATTACTAGTACTAGTATAGTACTTTAGATATCTCTAGCAAGATTTCTAAAGACCTAGTTAGGTAGTAAGATAAAATAAAGAGAATTACTTAGTATTATAGTAATATATTTTACTTAAGTAATCTTAATATTAAGTAGTATTTTATACTTAATAAAAGGCTTAGAGTAAAGCTCTATAAGGTTAGAGTTTAGCTTCTTCTTATATAAGTCTATAAGGCTAATAAGGCTTTCTTTAATACCTAGCTTTTTTAACTTAATAGCCTTACTACTAAGTAGTATAATAACACTATTTTAACTAAAAATAAAAGGTATTTTAAGTAAGCTTTTATAGACCTTAGGTATACTACCTAAAAAAAAAGACTTATAGAAGTAATTTAGAAGGTATAAAACCTTACTATTATTTTAGGTTTATAGCGTATTTATGCTTCTAGTATAAGCAGATAGACATAATATAGTAAAAATCTAATATAGTAACTTAGTATAGAAGCTATTACCTAGCCCCTTTTTATATAGTAAATATTAGTTAAAGTATATAGTAATAGTAATAGAGAGCTAATTAGACGTCTCTTTAATAACTAGCTACTTAATATACTAGTACAGATGCATATTTAAGAGCCTAGGTAGCTATTAGTTAAAGTTTAGTTTAGTTATAAACTCTAGATTATATTATAAACTATAGCTAGGTTATAAAAACTCTTTAATTAACTAGTAATTCTAAACATATAACTAGGGCAGCTTTAGAGGGGGTATAGGCAATAATAGTTTATATAGATAAGCTAGTATATAAATATCCTACGTACCTTAAGAGTTATCTAAATACTTTATCTATTTATCTATCTATTTTATCTATCTTATCTTATCTTTCTTTATAACTAAGATTATACCTAACTAATAATATAATTCTATTAGCGCAGCCTAGGAGTTCCTACGCTGTGTCTTATAGTAAACTAATAATTAAAGGATTAAGATAAGTAATTACTAGTACTAGTATAGTACTCTAGATATTTCTAGTAAGATCTCTAAGAACCTAGTTAAGTAGTAAAAGGAAATAGAGGGAATTACTTAGTATAATAGTAATATATTCTACTTAAGTAATCTAGATATTAAGTAGCGTCTTATACTTAATAAAAGGCTTAGAGTAAAGCTCTATAAGGTTAGAGTTTAGCTCCTTCTTATATAAGTCTATAAGGCTAATAGAGCTTTCTTTAATACCTAGCTCTTTTAACTTAATAGCCTTACTACTAAGTAGCGTAATAATACTGTTCTAATTAAGGATAAAAGGCGTTTTAAGCAAGCTTTTATAAACCCTAGGTACACTGCCTAGAAAAGAAGACTTATAGAAGTAATTTAGGAGGTATAAAATCTTACTGCAGGACTATAGGATTAATATAGAATAAGAATAAAGAGGTAGTAGTAAAGGTAATAGTAATAGTAATAGTAATAGAAAGCAGATAGCTAATAACTTATAACTAGGTTAAACTTTAGCTACTATAGTTAGTGTAAATATATAATAAGAACTAATAAGTAATTAAAACACGTACGTAACTAAAATACAATAGTAATATAATACATTAATCCCTATCCTCTAGGGATAAAACCTTACTATAGAACTATAGAATTAATATAGAATAAGGATAAAGCTAGCTAACCTTATTAGGAGGTAGTAGTAAGGGCAATAGTAATAGTAATAGTAATAGAAAGTAGATAGCTAATAACTTATAACTAGGTTAAACTTTAGCTACTGTAATTAGTATAACTTTATAATAAGAACTAATAAGTAATTAAAACGCGTACGTAAACACATAATAGTAACGTAATACATTAATCTCCGTCCTCTAGAGAATAGACTAGTAATAAAGATAAAAGTAGTAGTAATAGTAATAGTAATAGTAATAGTAATAGTAATAGTAAAAGTAATAGTATAAGAAGGTATAAAGTTATAACTAGGTTAAAGTTTAAATAAAAACTTATAAACTATTTAATTACGTATATATAAATAGAATAATAAGATTATATATTAATTTCTATTTTCTAAAAATCCCTCTTTATAACTAAGATAATACTAAACTAATAATACAATTCTATTAGTATAGCCTAGCCCTAGAGGACGGGGATTAATATATTATAATACTATTATATTTTAGTTATACACGCGTTTTAATTACTTAGTAGCTCTTATTATATTAGCTAGAGTTAAACCTAGTTATAGGTTATTAGCCCTTTCTTTCTATTACTATTACTATTACTATTACTATTACTATTACTATTACTATTATTACTATTACTATTACTATTACTTTAATAGTTATTAGTATTTATACTACTAACAGTAAATATAAGTTCTATACCTACTTTAATACTTCTACTAATCTTATTTTCTAATTATAATACTAAAAATTAATAAAAGCTTTTTTAAAGTAGCTCTTATTTAGAGTTAGAGTAGTATTATTATACTACTTAATAGTAAACTAGTTAAGTTAAGAAAGCTAAGTATTAAAAAAAGCCCTATTAGCTTTATAAACTTATATAAAAAGAAGCTAAGCTTTAACTCTATTAAGCTTTACCTAAGTCTTTTATTAACCTTAAGGTACTACTAAATAATAAGATCTTTTATATAAAATCTGTTATTATTATACTTAGTAATACTATTTATTTTCTTTTACTATTAAGTTAGGTCTTTAAAGACTTTACTATAGATAATTACAGTACTTTAATAGTATTAAAGATTATATATAGTAATTTATACCTTATTTAAGTTTTATAAGATAAAGAACTTAAATATTTAGAGTTAAGTAATAGTGTTATATTATAGGTATATAATCTTAGTTATAGTAAAATAAAATTTCGTAGATAAAATAGAAAATAAGTAAAAAAGCCTTAAAGTATAAAAGATCTTTATATAATAGCTTACTTATATATACTATTATTACCTTAACCCTTTTTAAAGCTATCTTTTATATATTTAGAATTACTAGATAATTAAAAAGTTTTATAACTTAGTTATAGTTTAAAATATAAACTAAAGTTTATAACTAAAATAAACTTTAACTAATAGCTCCTAAGGCTCTTAAATATATATTTATATTAGTATATAAAGTAGAATATTACTAAAAAATAGTTAATTTACTTTTAATTACTATTATTATATACTTTTACTAATATCTACTAAATATAAAGGGCTAAGTATTAGCTTCTATACTAAGTTACTATACTATAATCTTACTATATTAAGTCTGTCTACCTATATAATAAGTATAAATATACTATAACTCTAAAATAATTAGTATAGCCTAGAAGTTCTAATCCTATATCTTCTAATAACCTAATAATCTAAGAGTTAGTGTAAGTAATTACTAGTACTAGTATAGTACTTTAGAAACCTCTAGTAAGATCTCTAAGAACCTAGTTAGGTAAAAAGAGGAAAATAGAAGAAATTACTTAGTATAATAGTACTATTATTTTAGGTTTATAGCGTATTTATACTTATAGTATAGGTAGATAGATACAATACAGTAAGAATTTAATATAGTAACTTAGTATAAAAGCTAATACTTAGCCCCTTTTTATATAGTAAATATTAGTAAAAGTATATAGTAAAGGTAATAGAAAGCTAATTAGCTATCTCTTAATAACTAGCTACTTAATATACTAATATAGATACATATTTAAGAGCCTAGGCAGCTATTCGTTAAAGTTTAGTTTAGTTAAAAACCTTAGATTATATTATAAACTATAGCTAGGTTATATAAACTTTTTAATTAACTAATAATTCTAAATATATAACTAAGGTAGCTTTAGTAAAGGTATAAGTAATAATAGTTTATATAAATAAGCTAGTATATAAATATTCTTTATACCTTAAAAGTCTTTATTTATCTATCTTATCTTTCTTTATAAATATAATTATAGCTACTAATAATATAACCCTATTAGTATAGCCTAGGTATTTCTACGCTATGTTTTATAGTAAGCTAATAAGCAAAGAATTAAAGTAAGTAATTCTTAATACTTGTATAATACTTTAGATATCTCTAGAAAGATCTCTAAAGACCTAGTTAAGTAGTAAAAAGAAATAAAAAGTATTACTTAGTATAATAGTAATACTTTCTATTTAAAAGATAAAAATATCTTACAGTACCTTAAGCTTAATAAAAGACTTAAGGTATAGCTTTATAAGGTTAGAGTTTAGCTCCTCTTTATATAAGTTTATAAAACTAATAAGGCTTTTTTTAATATCTAGCTCTTTTAACTTAATAAGCTTACTACTAAGTAGCGTAAAATTACTACTCTAACTAAGGATAAAAGCTACTTTAAGTAAGCTTTTCTAGATCTTAGGTATACTACCTAGAAAAAAAGAATTATAGTAGTAATGTAGGAGGTGTAATACCTTACTATAGAGATAATTAATATAGAATAAGGATAAAGCTAGCTAATTTTAAAGTAGCAGTAATAGTAATAGTAATAGTAATAGTAATAGTAATAGTAATAGTAATAGTAATAGTAATAGTACTAGTAATAGGAAGCAGAGAACTAATAATATAGAAAGTTTATAACTAGGTTAAAAATAAAGACTAATAAATAATTAAAACGCGTGTATAAAAATATAATAGTAACGTAACATATTAATCTCTGTCCTCTAGGGATAATAGTACTATATTCTACTTATCTAATCTAGATATTAAGTAGTATCTTAAACTTAATTAAACGCTTAGAGTAAAGCTCTATAAGTAGCTAAAAGTTATATAAAAGAAAAAGAGTTATAACTTTCTACTCTTACTTAGAAAATTACTTTATAACTAAGTAAAAAACATTTATTACTTTATTAATTACTACTATAGGAATAATATTATTAATAGTTTTTACAATTAGTTATAGATTACTTAGAAATAGTATAGAATAAATAAGTATTGTACTATTCTTCTTAATAATTAATTATATAATAAAAGAATGTTATAAACTTTAGGATACCTCTATAAGTACTTTTAAATTAAGCGTTATTATACCTATAGAGGTATTAATATTATATTATACGCCGGTAGGGTAGATTAAAAGCTCCTATTTTTATACTAGAATTACCTTAACTACTAGTTCTTACTCTACAGAATAGTAATTAATGTGTTACGTTACTATTATATTTTTGTATATTAGATATAATTAAATATTAGTCCTTATTATATGTATATACTAATATAAAAAGTAGCTTATTATTAAGGAACAGAGTACTAATTAGCTTTCTACTACTATTACTAGATATTTTACCTAACAGTTACTATATTAAATAGAACTAAGTTATAGCTTCTTTATTAAGTTACTATATTAGAATCTTACTATATTATATCTATTTACTTATACTAGTAATTTTAATACAATATTAACTTAAAATAATAACTTTTATATATATTAATACCTATAGCTAAAAAAGTACTTATAGTACTACTTACTAAAATTCTGTTAAGTTATAGTAGTAAATCTTTAATAATATATAGAGCTAGTAAACGTACTATTATAGTAGGAAATATACTACTTTTTATATTAAAAGCTATAATTACTTTACTTCTTTTTAGAAGTTTAATTAGAAGTAGAAAACAAAGTAGTAGGCTACTTAGTAGTATAAGTAATATATAAGAAATTATTAAAAGTAATAATATATACTAAAGTAAAATTAGTCTTATTATTATATTAATAATATCAAATCTAGGTATATTTTTAATAAAATATTACTTTTATAGCTTTACCTTTTTTTTTCTTAAGTAGTAGAATTTATAGTAGAAAGTATAATAATATATCTATAGTTTTACTTTCTAAAAGTAAAAATAAGAAACTAGAACCTTTTATTAGTTCTTTTAATTTAATTTTTAAAAGTACTAGCCTAGATAGTTAGAGTATAAATTTAACTTTAAATAAGTAAAGAGCTTTAAAATAAATAAAAGAAAAAGTATATATACTTTAGAAACTATAATTCTATAAAAGTATAAGTTATTAATAGTTATTTAAGGTACGTATAAGGGTTTTTAAAGTTTTAAAAATACTAAATATTCTAAGTACTAAGTATATTAGCTATAAAACTGTTTAGGTAATATATATAACCTATATACTACTAAGAATATATATTATATTAGTGTATTACTTCTAATTACTTACTAAGAAACTCTAAAGCCTAAAGTAACTATCTTACTACTTTCTATATAGTAAATATAGTTACTATTTAAATTATTCTTTATAGAGTAGTAATCTATCTAATTAAATACCTTATTCTAGTATTACTATCTATATCCTATTAAATAAATAGTAAAAATAATAGTAATAAATAGTAAAGAGCTAATTACTTATAACAAGGTTAAGCTTAAGCTACTATAGTTAGTTTATAAAATAAAGGCTAATATATAATTTTAACACGTTTCCTAAAAAATAATAGTTATATAATATATTAACTTTTATTTTTTAGAGTAGATTTTAGATATAAGTATAGCTTACTAGCCTTTTATCTTGTTATATATAAGATTATAAAAATTTTAATACTTTATATATAAATAATAAAGAAGCTAAAATCTAAAAGTTTATCTACTTATTGCTTATACTAGCTTAATCTAGCTATAAACTAAACTCTTTTTACATAAACCTAGCTTTAAAGAATATTTACCTTTACTAAATAATATAGTTCTTGCTATCTATATTTTTCTATAATTAAAAACTTTGATATTTCTCTTTTATCTAATTTACCCTTATTCTACTCTTTTTCTAGCTTTATACTTTAGTCTCTCTACAAGAGATTATAGAATAGCACTTGCTTGCTCTTACATTGTTATCTACCTTTTATTGTTGCACTACTTGTTTTCACCTACTAACATGGTCCGCCAGTCGTGAATCTTCTTCGATTAGGCTGTGTGTTCTCAAGCCTTGCATCCCGATAATTAACAGCCTTCTCGTCGAACTTCATATGCCAGTTTGTCTACATCTGCATCTGCACCTCATCCGTAGAGTGTAGAAAGTAGTCAACCCTGAAATCACCATCGTCCTCCTTTTGTACGCGACACACTAAAACAGTATCTTCTTCTTTGGAGAACTCATTCAAAGCTGTAAAGTAATCTCTGTTCACGCTCTCTGCGTAGACGTTCTCCTGTACAGGCATTTCTTGTAGCCACATCGCGCAGTCTTCGACTGTCTTGCCCACCCATGGAGATAAGAAATCCGTTGGAAGTGGGGGTTCAGTCGCTTGTGGACGTGGGTAGGGAGGTCTGTTCGGTGGGGGCAAGTCGGCGTAGGAATCTGTCGCAACCCATAGATTCCAATCAACAGCTGACCTTTACATCACATTTATTCTGGCCCAGTATACTTTTTTCGCATTGCTGACTATTACGCCTGGAATCAGTTAGGTAATCGTCATCGCAGAACCTATCCAATATTGACTCATATATGGACACGCAAGCGCCAGATCTACTCGAGTCAACTGACGTGCATGAGTTTATGATAGATTATCAACCCTCAATTCATAAGACCCTATTGTATAGGTATCAATTTTCATGACACTAGATATGCATTTTGCTTCTCTCCAGGAACAGTGGAACCACAGCAGTTTACACAAGGTAGCTTCTAGCAGGTAAAACATAAAGTTTTACACTCTGCTTGTAAGCTATGTACTGTAATCAATCAGTCCCACGCATAGTGCCTGCCAATGAGAACATGATCCAAACAACTGTGAGAGCCCCAAGCTTAGGAGGACAAAACCTGAGTTTGTTTAGCTGGGCGGGATCAGAGACGGTACGTATACGTACTCTTCGGAACTGAGAGCGATAAATCCAAACCAAAATAGCCACTGGGCGATCCAAAGAAGGAGCATACTTGTAACGGTGACAGCATACAGCTTTGCCAATGCTCTGTTGTAACTGCAGTTCTTTTTGTCCTTGATAGATACAGTGCCATACACTGTGTAGTTTCTCCGATCGTTATTTATCAGTGACGTCCGTTCCGCTGCGGTGCTCGTGCCGATCCAGTAACGTGCCACATTTTCGGCTAGCCATAAACAACGCTCATTTAACATGATCATCAACTCCGCCCAGATGTTCGGTGTTATCTGATGGCTTAATTGCCACTTTGGCAATCCGAGGCCATCAGGCCCAATTGACATAATGATTCTGCGTACAGCTAGCATCAACTGCACGATCGTGATGATCATGATGATAAGCCACAAGAGTGCTCCACCGTACATGAACTTTGCAGGCGTTGCTTGTTCCAACCTTGCCATACCTGCAAAATAGAAGTTGTGCTCTCGGCCATAATTAACGGTGATAACCATGGAATATGTCGATAAAAGCTGAAGTATAGCTTCAGCAAACACCGAAGACGCAGCTGCGGATATATTTACCGCTTCGAAGGGTTGTTTACCAATCAGCAGAATTGGCAGCCAAGAAAGGCGAGGCAGTGAGCACCAAAGGAGCATTAATTGAAGAATGGGAATGTCCTCATAACCCAAGGTGTTTTGCACAAGAGCCACGTTAAACCAGTTTCCGAGGAGCTGGAGAGTAGCGATTGAGATTCCTGAGGAAACCCAATTCCACGAGTGCGGGGGCCAGAGAAAGCTGCGAGCAATACGACGCATGTCTGTTCTCCTACTGAGAAATACGCTAAGGAATATAGCTGCATTGACCAGAACAAGGCTTCCAAGCTTCCCTTCGTTCGAGGCACATGTTTCTGGTGGCCCGCCAGGTTCCAGATAAGTGATAGAGGCAAGTGTTGTATTGCTCGCTGGTTTAATGGTCCATCGCCATGGAATCATGTCAAGCGAACTAGGGGCGGCCAACCGACGCCAATGCGTTGGTAAACCGTGCCAGTCTGGCACATTACCACAAAGATCATGGAGCCACTTCACGTAGTCTATACGAGCCTCGAAAATTTGACACGAACCTCCACAAGTACCGTAGCTGATGTCGCGGCAGAAGCAGGCCCTGTCCACTGCACGCTTGACTTTGCAGTAGCCGTCAGAGTCGAGTTCGCAAGCATCGGTCGCACATCGGCCGGTAAGCTCGATCACCTTTTCCGGGATATCAATGACACAAGCGGGCCAGTGCCAGCCTTCGATGGGGATATACGCGAATTCTGTGGTTTTGAGCATGCTCGTCCAGTTTTCGGGCATAGACGTTGGCCCACAAGTGGCGTTCATCCATAGTCGCTCCCTCGTCAGGTCTATGTGTTCAGGGTCCGAACAGGGTTCAGTTGTCATATCCATGGTGAAAGCACCACAGAAGCAGCCTTTGTCAAAATATTCGCCATATCTGATACTACGTCCAGCAAGATTGTACCCGACTGTTTCAAAATCCAGAGGGATCATGGAGTGTTTGGATTCACTATACTCCCAAGGACGAGCAGCATTTCCGGTATGTTGTGGGGTGCTTCCAAAGCTACAGGAGGCTATTACGTGCTGGAATGATTCCACAGAAAGGGCAGACATGGAGTTCTTTAGGCATGTTGGCGCATTGGGAATTACGTCAACCGCAGCATACCCTTCGGCTAGGGAGGCTGGGGAGAGATTTTGCAGCCGATTCGCGTCGCCAACATCAGCAAGCCACGTTCGACCGGTTATGTTACGGATCCACAGGTACAATTGAGCCTCGGCGAGTACTGATCTGCTGCAGAGTGGAAGATAACCTCTAACGATATCAGGTGAAAACCCCGTACTGAGGCAACTGAGTTGCGTCAGCCATTGTTGGTGAGTGCAGATGAGTCCAAAGTGCGAGGTGCACCGTCTGCCGGTACATTTCGTCATGGTACTCAGCCAGATGGATTGATCCTGCTGAGCGATGCATTGCGGCATAGCAGTCAAGTCTTCAGGGTTGACCCAGCCGTTGTAATGATTTTGAGGCGTCAAGATACGGCCGGTATCACCAAAGTCAATACCAGCGTCAGGAGACGCTTCTACATTACTGAAGTTGGCGTCAAATATGACGAGGTCTTTGGAAGGGACGTACCTTTCACAGCTCTCCCATATGTTACAGCTGTCAACAGCACAAGACACGTACTAACTATTTTCATCTTGGCGCCTTGTAGCGTGAAGTAGTATAGAACGAATATCTCCAGGGCTTCTCGAGTCTAGTCAAGACCTAGGTCATGCCTCTCAGGTGCGGGGTCGCGAACAATGGCCAAAGCTCAAGGCAGCCTCATGAACGGATTTTCTTTCCTCCGCAGACCGGTCTGCATGTGCAGTGTTATCTAGTCCCTGAATCTCGTACCTATCTGTATCTATCAATCCGTGATAATGGACAAGAAGGTGTGGGAATGGCGCCGCACCATTGATTCACAAGATTTTCTCATCTCAACATGCCGCCAAAGTCTTCCGCACTCATTTATCAACGACGCTTTTGGCAACGCTGCCATGTTTTGGGCGAAACCCATGTCAGAAGAATCTCTGGAGGCCATGCTGAA
The DNA here is from genome assembly GCF_010015815.1 of Dothidotthia symphoricarpi CBS 119687. NCBI lineage: Eukaryota > Fungi > Ascomycota > Dothideomycetes > Pleosporales > Dothidotthiaceae > Dothidotthia > Dothidotthia symphoricarpi. Next base: position 231,105 of record NW_022985037.1, read on the forward strand.
CAACTCCTGTACTCTCGGCCTATACATGCTCTCTAGCAATGGCACAAAGACGCCCATTGGCATGGCACGCATGATAACCGACTACACCACACTCGCCTACCTCACCGATGTCTACGTTCAGCAATCACATCGAAAACTAGGGCTTGGACAATGGCTGATCCACAGCTGCCGGTCCATCGCGCTTGAGATACCTGGCCTGCGCTACATGGTGCTGCTGACGGGCTCGCCGCAAGCGCAGGACTTATACCGTCGTGAGCTTGGGGCAACTGTGTTCAACTCGAAAGAAGAAAACCTGGCAGCGATGGGGGCTCGAAAGACAGGATTGGCCGACGCAGCTAGTGGCTCAGGGAACGGGCCAACGCGTCTAAACGCGTAATGATGGCATGCATGTTGTATCTTTGCGACAGATCGTGGGACAGATCGTGACAGATGGTTGGGTGCGATGGATGACAGGACCTGTCGATGTTTTAGGTTTAGTCAGGCGTGTAGCATACCCTAGCGCGTAGCTCGCCATTCTCAATCATTCACCCACGGGCAACAAGGGTCTTCGCCGTACCAAGATAAAGGCTAAACCAGAACGCATTAAGGCTGCGTACCTCTGGTCAAAATGTGGTTACTACTTATGCGTGTCGCTTGCCCTCATGTTGTCGCCCTCCATCCACACCTCTTGTTGTCGTTATTTGTCTGTTCTATCCAGGTTCCAGAGCACGCGCCTGAGCCGCGTCGTTGACAACTTCGGGATTACGAGTTGATAGTTGGAAAATCGCCTCCGACGCCTTCCGAGAGTGCCCTGGACTCGGAACGAGTCATTACGTCTTATATTCTTTGATATAGTTGTATGCGTTGCAATCATCTCTCGCCCTCTCTACTAGATTTATAATCCCCAAGCAACATGGCTACCATACTCGAAACCACGCCACCATGTGAGCTTCTATCGCCAGTTTCACACAAAAGAAAGCGCGCCGATTCCGAGACGCAGCCGCTGACTCCTCCACTAACCACGACCGATCCTGAGGGGACGCGCCTGTTGTCGCGCGCTGTAGCCGTTCTCTCCACTGCTGCTACCGCCCTGTCTCAGGTCACTATTCTGTACCAATGTGATCCTGTTGCGCGCGACGGACTCCTCCGGGCTGTAGAATGCCTCGCCGGCGTGAACGAGGCGGGCGGAAAGCTGATCGTGTGCGGCGTGGGCAAGAGCGGACTGGTGGGCAGGAAGATGGTCGCGACCATGAAAAGTTTGGGCATCGCAAGCTCTTTCATGCACGCGGCTGAAGCGCTACACGGGGATCTGGGGGATATTAGGAAGGTGAGTTGTTGCTGCGAAGCTGGACATGCGCGGGGTGCTAACGCGGGGCAGAACGACGCCATCATGTTCATCTCCTACTCGGGCAAAACGGCAGAGCTCATGGCCCTTCTGGACCACATACCAAGCCACACCCCCATCCTCGCCGTGACATCGCATACGCACCCCTCCGAGTGCCAGCTGTTGAACGAACGGCCCAGCGCAATATTGCTCCCTGCGCCCATACACGAGCTGGAGGAGACGTCGTTTGGTGTCTGCGCGCCGACAACGAGTACGACCGTCACGATTGCCGTGGGAGATATGCTGGCGCTCACAGTTGCCGAGGCACTGTACGAAGGCGAGACGACGAGCGTATTCAGGAAGAACCACCCTGGAGGAGCAATTGGGGATAAGGCGAAGCGGAAGGTTCAAGATGTAGAGAGCTCGATCAGTTTTAAGAGGCAGAGAGGGATGATTACGCCACCGGCCTTATGACGTCCCTGACTTGATACTTGTCGCCTTTATCATCAACATTCCTGTTAGATATCTCCAGACTCTGTCCCGATAGATGCTATCACGAAATCCCTCAGATATGCAGTCGCAGCATAACTTGTATCACTTATCGACTGCCCGATCAAGCGGCTCTTGATCGTTTTATCGAATACCACCATGTGCTGGTCACATGGTTTTGTAGCAAGGGGACACAAAGAGCTGGCAGCAATTACATGCTGCATGCACAAACGTTGGCTGTGCTGTAGAGGCATCGATGGTATATACGGGACTGATCAGATACGCTCGGAAGTTTTGTCATACGCAGATATACTGCCAGCACCATATTGTTAACCGACTTTTGTATGTTTCCTTCATGTTGTCGTCATTATCAAAGCTTGGTTCTGGGCTCAAAGAGATCTTTGAAGTCAACCTTTCGGTCATTGCGGGGCCGGAAAATGAAGCAGTCTTCTGAAGAATCTACATCGCACATTAGTGAGAACATGCTCAACTGGAGAGCGCTACTGCACATGGCTTTGTACTACAATTATCAATATTGCGAAGAAAGCTGAGTAGGTTTCATCCTACATCCATCCCACAGTCAACCTTTCATCTAGACATTATTCGAGCTCTACGCAGTTTGTTAACTCAGGCAAAGAGAGGGAGATGCAGTAATTGTGGCAATGACGGTTGTCTTCTGCATTGGCTTCAGGCGCTGTTGGAATTGGGCACAAGATGGGTACTGGTGATCAGTTTCTTTGATTCTTCATCAGCACATTTAAGCTTCTTTCTGTGTGAAGTTGGGTAACGAATATTGACTGTCTTGATACAGTGAGTCTGTCAGCAATCCCCTCGCATGTCACTGCTATCTTGAAGGTTATCTCAAGAGATATCGACAAAGAAGATATCCGAAACACCGATGAGCGGGTCCGCCGCTGACCGTATGCAGGGGTCATATTGTGCAATACAAAACATTCTCAGCCAAAACTTCAAGCCCTTGCAAATCAAGTCTAGGCTTCCCATCTCATATTCCTTGCTGTGTTTCTATTGGCAAGTCTGTATCCGAGGAGAGAAGGCGACCCATACTGACGTGCTTGCGATAACAATTGCGTGATTCAATCCCTCCCATCCCCAACATGCACCGAACACCAACTTTGTGAATTTTCAAAAAGATCCCTAAACCACTGAAATTCATGCCAAACTGATCCTTAGATCCCCCCTACACCCCTCAAGCCGTTTCCCACCCTCGCGCCCAACGCTCACGCGTCAGGGGGCGATGGCAGGTATGGTTGACGCGTTGTTGACACCCAACAGGCCCCCTCCTGAACCACATGTCCATTTCACGCGACCTCAGGAGGTGGAAACCCCGCAGCAACGAAACCTACGCGCCTCAAAGCGACAGCAACAGGAAGCCCAAACCAGAGCTCCTGCCCTACGCTCCCTCAACCTCGGTGGAGGCGCAACCAACTCGAACCTTGTCACGAACGCAATCACGCGCTACCTCAACACAATCGAACAAGACACTCTGCTAAGGAACAACGTCACTAAGGCAATGGCAGAGGCTATAGACAGGTGCGCAAGGGAATTCACAGACCCTGCAGGAGCAAAAGTAGCAGCCGAACTGCAACAGCGCGTTGTCCTTGCCCTCACAAACCCCCCGAGTCCCCAGACTGCCAGCTCCCGACGCAGCAGCACTGCCTACACCACTACAACCCAGGAGAGCGAAGGCCACCTATCATCGCGCCGCTCCTGGGCGGACGTAGCCCGAGACCCCCAAGATCTCAACAGAGGAAAAGGGGGAAACAGCACAGACAACCATCCGGCCAAGCCCGGAAAATTTTTCGCCACCCCCGCTAGCTCTAGGCCCATGCCTAAAGCAGATCCCCGCATCTTCGTCACGGTGCCTGCAGCTGAACGCCTCAGCAAAGCCTCGCCCTTTGTAATTCGCCAGGAAATCTGCAAAGTCTTGGAGGGAGTCACGCTCCAAGACATACCCAAAGCTGCCCCAATTCGCACAGGCTGGGCAATCACCCCAGCCACCGACCAGATACGCACTACACTGCTTACACAAGAAAACAAGGAGCTCATCATGCGCGCCCTTCATGGAGATAGTATCCGAACACCAGAGACCTGGATAAACTACGCCATACAGGGAGTTGCCAGCTCCCTGCAAAACATCCTTGGGACATCTATCCCAATCACCACAGCATTAGTCGAACAGGAGGCCCTGTCCCAGACTGGAGTGCAGGCAGCTAGCTGCCGGCCTTCCCGCCTCGGCCCGAACCCTCAGAACAACCTCATGACCTGGATCATCTCATACACGCACCCAGTTCGAACGTTCCGCCTCTTTGGCACCAGCGACTACTCAAAGGAAATACGCAAAAACCCAGCCATACAAAGACACTCTGACGGGTGCCAGGGCTACTGCAACCCCGCGAAATGCAGCCGGGCAGTGCGATGCAGCAACTGCGGGGACAGACAAGAAAACCACACTGGCCCTATAGGAAATATGTGTCCTAATAGAGCCAGATGTGCGAATTGCGCTGGACCCCACCCAGCTTCACACACCACATGCCCAGCTGCACCGAGAAGGGCCCACGGCAAGGTCATCCGACCCACAAAGAAGGAACTGGCTGCAATCCAAAGGGAGGGTCGCCAGGCCTCCACACGCTTCCACCAAGAACTCGAGAGAGGTCTTCAGCAGACTGCCCCTCCCACCGAACCTGAGGATGCAGCCGGCTCCACCCCCGCGCCCACAAACCAAGCCCCAACGATCGCTACTGCACCAGAGCGAACGAAGCGCAGTCGACGGATCTCTGTCCCCAAGAGCACCGCCACCTCCTCATCCTCACAGACAACCGAACTGAGGAGGCTGCCACGAAAAGCGTCTGCTGCACGCCAGAATCTCAACGTCCGCCAGCTGTCTGCCAACAGCCTGCAGCGGCAGCCCCAGGCGAACCCACACACCGACCCCTCCTCCACTGAACCAGAAGACGTGGACATGAACGCTAGCGACGAGACTACTGTATGGTAGGACACCACCCTACCTCAAACAGTCAACATCGACACAGGAAAAGGCCACAGCAAGAAGACCTCAAGGTCTGCTGGGCCAATGTTGGCAGGAGCTCACCCTGCCACATATCGATTCTACAAATTGCCTACCAAGAGAAGATTGACGTCCTATGCATCCAGGAACCCTTCACCTGCTCGCGGTCAAGAACCTCTACACATCCCGGCTTCCAACACTATGCCCCAATAGACCAATGGGATGACCTGCACCGCAACGAAGCAGGCCGCCCAAGGGTCATGACATATATCCGAAAGGGACAGGGTTTAAAAACCCAACTCCGCCACAGCCTGAACTGCAGGGACCTTCTCTGGACTGACGTGAACGGGTACGCCATCCTGAACGCCTACCGGCAACCCCAAACCCCCGAAACCATCGACTACCTTATGCAACTCTCTCCCCCTCCGCAGTGCCTCATCGGGGGAGACTTCAACACCCGCCACCCCACCTTCGAACCAGGGGCCATCTCATCACAACGCGGCTCGGACCTGGCGCACTGGGCAGCTGCCAACGGCCTTGACTACATAGGCACCCCGGGTCAATCAACACACCGGGCTGGACATGTACTAGATCTCACCTTCTCCAACATACCGTTTGCGCGCACCTTGGTGCACGCAGAGCTACACTGTGGCTCTGACCACGAAACGCAAGTCACCATCATACCCGCTCGAGGAAGGCAGAGCCTTGATCTCTTCCACTACCGAGTCCCGGAGGACAACCTAGAAAAATTTGCAGGCCTAGTAGAGCTCGGGATGAATCAGGTCCCGAGCCCACATCTCGCCACCACCACTAACGATATCGACGAGTGCGTCGAGCTTCTTACAGCAGTGCTGAAACGCGCCACCGTCACAGCAGGCCGGCCAGACAAAGGAACGGGACACTCAGCGCCTTGGTGGACAGCTGCCTGTCAAGAAGCCTACAAAACCCATCTCCGAACCCGGGACCCAAACTCCCCACACACTGACGAAACTCGCGCCTTCAAAGCCACAGTAAGACAAGCCAAAAGGGACTACTGGCGACACACCATCGACGGAGTTAAGACGGACAAGGACCTGTACAAAATTGTGGCATGGCACAAACTAGAGCCCGGGAACCAGGACTCGCCCCTCGTAGTAGGCAACCGGACAATCACAGACACGCTAGAAAAGGCGGAGGCCCTCCGGCAGGAGATCCTCAGCCGATTCAGCTCAGATGACGACCTGGAAGGCGGCCTCCAGCAGATCCTGCAAACAAGAACTGATGAGGACAGCCCCCTTCCATGGGACACCACCATATCTATGGAAGAAGTGGAACGCAACACTATCGGGGTAACAAGTACCTCCCCGGGCTCTGACAAGATCACAGTCCGCCTCCTCCACGCCTGCTGGGCACAGGTGAGGGAGTGCATCAGGGGCATCTACGAGAAATGCCTCCGCCTTAGCCATTTCCCACCCAGCTGGAAACTGGCTGAAGTTGCAATGATCCCGAAGGTTGGCAAGAAGGACAGGACATCACCCCGATCCTGGAGGCCAATCGCTCTGCTCTCATGCCTCGGTAAGGGACTGGAACGGATCGTGGCTAGACGCATTGCATGGACAGCCATGACACACAAGATACTCAGCCCGCAGCACGGCGGCGCCCTCCCCAAACGATCAGCTGCAGACCTTACCGCAGCTTTCACCCACGACGTTGAGGCAGCATGGGCCCTCAATCAGCATGTCACAATGGTCACCATGGATGTCCAAGGCGCCTTCGACGCCCTTCTCAAGAACCGCTTGCTCAAACGCATGGCAGAGCAGCGCTGGCCGGACGCTACGCTCCGCTTCATCGACTCCTTCCTCACAGAAAGGCAGATACAGGTACGACTAGGCAAGGAAATCACTCCTCAGCACCAAGTTGCCTGCGGCACCCCCCAAGGCTCCCCTCTGTCCCCTGTTCTATACACGCTCTACCTATCCGAACTGCTCAATGCAGACAAGGCACTCCGCTTCGGATACGCTGACGACGTGTGTATCTACCGCGCCTCCCACTCCCTCGACCAGAACGTCCAGCTGCTTGCAACTGATGTGCAAGAAATCAACCGTTGGGGGCAGGACAACAGGATCGTCTTTGCCCCCGAAAAGCTGGAAATGATACACCTCACGAGACAGCGAGGCAGCCACGCCCCGCCTTGTGTGGTTGACGAACAACTCACCATCCACCCAATACTGCCAGGAAATGGGGATCAGACTGCGCTACGATGGCTAGGAGTATGGTTTGATCGAAAGCTCACCTTCCGAAAACACGTCTCCACCCGCACAGCCAAAGCTAAGCAGGTAGCACACCATATCCGCAGCCTGGCCAAAACCACATGCGGCCCCCCAGCCGCAGCCCTTCGAAAAGCCGTCACCACCTGCGTCCTCCCATCTCTACTCTACGGGACAGAATCCTGGTATGGCGGACGCTCCAAACCAGCAAGACTCTGCCGGGCAGACCGCCCGGCAGACGTTAGCACACGCATGGGATGGCACATTGCCTCAATCGACAAGGCTATAGCGATAGCGGCAAGAGGCGTTCTCCCAGGCTGGCGCACCACCCCAACCGCCACCCTCTTCCGAGACGCTGGCCTCCCCTCAGCCTACGTCGCCCTCGAAGGAGCAAGGCTCCGTTTCGCAGCACACCTCCGAACCGTGGACCAAGAACACCCGCTTGCACGCCGCACCAACATACACATCATCCAACGCGGAAGGGGAGCAGGCAGTGCCCAACGCCCCCGTACAAAGGTCCAAAGAACTGGGCTCATCCTCCCAGCAGTTCCCCGTCCCACACTGACACCTCCCCACTACTCCCCAGGGTGCCGGGAAGACCCGACTCAAGGACAAGACAAGAAAGCCGCTGCAGAAGCCTTCAAGCTTTGGTGGCGCATGCTTCCACCCACGGACGTAACCATCTTCTCAGATGGCTCAGAGCAGCTGCTGAACGGCATAAGGTGTGTATCTTATGGTTTTGCAATATTCCAAGACGGAAAGGAATTACAGGCAGGACAGGGCTCGCTACACCCCAGCTCACATGTCTTCGACGCCGAAGCAATCGGAGCATGGAGAGGCCTCCAGCGCACACTCCGGGACCCCGCCCTACAATCGAGGCGCCTATGGCTGTGCATAGACAGCACCTCAGTCATCTGGTGCCTACGAGGGAACGCCCCCCCCTCATCCCAATGGGCCTTCCTACAATGCCAGGGCGCGATGGAGACACATGAGATCAAGATCAAATGGGCTCCAGGGCACACCGGCATTATAGGCAACGAACGAGCAGACGACCTAGCCAACACAGAGGCGGGCCTAGGATCCACCCCGCTTGGAGAAGCTGGCCTGCCCACAGTCTCAGGAATGAAGTCGATAGCCAAGCGCCTCTCGCGAGACGCCCAACAGGACTGGTGGGCAAAGGCGCAAACCAAACTGTCACACTGGTACCTACAATGGGACCTGACATACACGCCCGACAAACCCCCAGAGGAACTCAACCTGCCACGACCCATCCTGGCGCGCCTCCTAGCAACACGCACTATGCACGGAGACTTTGCCTGGTACCACCGAAAGTTCAACCACACTGACGCCAACCTCACCTGCTCCTGTGGGCAGGACAAGACCCCTCACCACCTCGTACACTGTCGAAAGGCTACACGACTGTTCAGGCTCTGGCCCAACCGACCGTACGCTCCACCGAGCGACCGACAGGAAGGACTAGAGTACCTGCGCAGCCTGGTAACCAATCATCAGGACTTCGAGGACTTCATCCGGCGAACCCACTTTTACGCCACCATCTGCCCCCGGTAGACCACTCACAACACGCCTTGTCTTGGCACCAAAAGACACAGAAACGGGCGGCCGAAGCCGCCCATCTCAGCAATACTCCCGCTAGGAACCCCTAGTGGGGTTTTTCTTTACCCTGTTTTTACACGCTCTCTCCCTCTTTTCTTTACTTCACTTCTTCAAAACCCCCCTATTTAATACACAGAGCAAGCTCTGACTGAACACGGCACAAATGCCACCAAACACAAGTCCATAGACCTGCAATCGGAGGCAGAGACTGGATCAGATTGGGCTGCCTATGGCAGCCAGCACTTGAGCAAGAACTGTTGGAAGAGGTAGTGTGTCACCACTGTAAATCCCCTGCCCAACACGTCCCCATGCCCCCTGGGAGGCTCGAAAGCCAGTAGATAGACCCTAGATACTGTCCTTCGGACGAAAATAAATACCAACCAACCAACCAACCAACCA
>NW_022985038.1:0-2547 GCF_010015815.1 Dothidotthia symphoricarpi CBS 119687
TATTATTAGCCTCTATATAGCTACCTAATTTTTACTGCTAGCTAACGCTAAATATATAACTAGTGTTACTTTCTACCTTTCTTTCTTTAAGGCTTTATACTTATATTTAGCATTAGCTTAAAACTGCCTATTCTAATTTAGTGTTAGCTTAAAACTTTCTATTCTAATTTAGTATTGGCTTAAAACTTCCTAATTAAGATTAGCTCTATCTAACTATCTCTAGATATAAAACATTAAATAACTCTTTAAAATTAAGAGATATTATATTAAAACTTTTATAAAAGAGAGTATAGAGTAGGATATATATAATAGTAGTAGTGTAGCATTGTAAATCTAAGTTCTAACTATAATATTATTACTATTAGACCCCTATTTATGTTTTAATTTTCGCTATATTCTACTAAATTTTAGAGGTATCTATAACCTAAAGAGGTATAATTACTATACAACATTTCTGCCTATAGTAACTATCTAGAAATTTACCTCTTCTTTTATTTCCTTTTACCTCTCTAATAATATCCCTATTCTCTACTATACCCGTCTGTTAACGCCTCTAGATTTCCTCTACGCCTAGGGTTACACTTTGTAATTATAGTTCTAATCCTATTTATATATAATTTTAAGTATAAAGACTAGTAATTAATTAGCTTTAGTATTATTTAAACTTATATAGATAGAAACTCCTTTATATATACTTTGTATAGAGATCTTAGACAGTAAGGTTTACTAAGAATTTATACCTCCTATTTAGGTAGTTAGCTACGTTATTTGTGTTTTACTATTTTGAATTAATAAATCTCCTTATAGGCATTCCTTATAGCACTAGGAAGGTTATAGGGCTACTTAAAAAAGTTCTATATATCCCCCCTTACGTACTATATTTTACTATCTATATATCTTTGCCTAAGGTTATAAGGCCTTACCTACTCTTTAAGGATACTCTTTTTCTACAGTGCCTATTCTTGTACTCTAGAATTTATAACTAAAATAATATCTATTAGCCCTCTTATATATCTATACTTATTAACTAAGATATTATCCCTCTTTTATCCTCTGCTTTACTATTTACAAACAGTTATTATATTTACTATAGTAAGGGACTTATCCTATCTAATTATTTAAGTATAATTAGTTCTACTAGACAAACCTTATTATATAATAAAAAAATATATAAGAAGCCTATATAAACGTCTATAGTACATTACAGAGTTATTTATTTTAAGATGTTTTAGCTTATTTTTGTATTCTTTACTTATATAGGTATCCTATACACTAATTAGGTAATGCCCTATAGATAAAAACTCTAATTAGTCTCTTACTATATAGATAAAAACTCTAATTAGCTGTATTAGAAAACGCTAAGCTAGAGCACTACAACACTAATACACGCTTTAATACCTACTATTAAAGTCTAATAAGTATATAATCTAATAGAGCTTAGTCTTGTAAATATTATAATATAAAATTTAAATATAAATGTTATATTTAGGAGATTTAAACCTATAAAAACAATAACTATAGAACTAGTTATTTTAACTATATTAAGTAATAAAGTATATATAACCCTATACCTTTTCTATATATACTATAAGCTAATAGAGTAGTATTATAATATTACCTATACTACTTCTTTCTATTAGTATATTAGTTATATATATTACTTCTTCTTAAATATTAGGTAACTTATAATAAGTTAGTATATACTAGCTATCCTCTACTTACTAAATATAACTACTAACTCTATCTTAATAGGTATTAATATTTAGCTCTACGTCTTAAGAGTCTAATAATATACCTACTTAGTATTAAGACCTATACTTAGGCCTAGTATAATATAGCCTTAAAGATAACTTCTTTTATCTATTATAATCTTAGATATATATCTTTCTCTACTTTTTAGTACTCTAAAGATTCTATAAAGCTTTAAAATCTACTTATAGATATTAAATAATATCTAATTATCTCTCTTTAAATAACCTTCTTTTTATACCTAAAGTAGTCTATAGGTATAAGAGAGGTAGAAGGTATAGTATAGTAAGGTATATATATCTAGTTTTATTCTCTCTTTCCCTTATATAGAAAAGTAAAAGACTTAATATATATATTATAGGTCTCTTATAGTCTATTACTTATTCTTTAGTTTTAGTACTAAAGAATAGTAGAAGCGTTTTGTCTATACTTTTTATTTATATATTATAGCCTTAAGCTTACTAAGGCTATTTTTTTCTTTCCTACAAACGTATACTACTATTATAATTATTTAGTTTCTACCTAAGTAATTATTAGTTATTATTTAATTCTACCTTTATCTGCTTATATATATTTAGTAATACTCCTTTTACTATATATAATAGATTAATTATAGTACCCTACTCTAGAGAAAGTAGACTTTCTTAGGTTATAAAAAACCTTAGTAGTTTACTATATTCTACTCTAAGAAAAGTAAACTTTCTTAGAATATAGAAAACCTTAGTAGACTACTATATTCTACTCTAGAAGAAATAGACTTTCTTAGAATATAGAAAACCTTAGTAGTCTACTATATTC
>NW_022985038.1:2613-7913 GCF_010015815.1 Dothidotthia symphoricarpi CBS 119687
AAAACCTTAGTAGTCTACTATATTCTACTTTAAAGAGAGTAGACTTCTTTAGGTTAAAAAAAACCTTAGTAGACTACTATATTCTACTTTAAGAGAAATAGACTTCCTTAGGATATAGAAAACCTTAGTAGTCTACTATATTCTACTCTAGAGGAAGTAGACTTCCTTAGGTTATAGAAAATATTAAATAAGAGCTATACTTTATAGAAAATTTAAATAATTTCTAACCTTAACCTAACTCTTCTACCTAGATTATTACTCTATTATAAAAGTAGCTTAGTAAGAAATTTATACTTCTAAGAGTTTTAATATATATAGTATATAAAACTTATACTAACTTATATTATTTAGACGTACTATATTAATACTAGAAATAATAATAAGTAGATATATTACTAGTCTCCTATATAATTTAAGCTAACTAATATATAATCTTCTTCTAGTTAGGCTTATATAATAACTCTAATAGTCTAGTTAGTAACTATAATAAGATAATTAATAAAATATTTACTACTACTTAATAGAAAGTATCCTATTCTTCTTAGTACTCTAATACACATCCTATAACTACCTAGTATACCTATAGAAATAGATACTACTATATTTAATATACTCTATAGTAGCTTATAACTTATAAGTTAATAGTAACTAGACTGTATTAATAATACTATAAAGGTTTAGTATAAGTACTAACTACTACTATACTAAGGCGCTTACTATATTATTAATTATTAATAGTACTATTAATATAGAGAAGAGTACTTTAATAAAGAGTTTTTATTTATATTAAGAAAAGTAGATATACTTAAAGTTAACTTTTAAAACTAACCTTAACTAGATATACTAGATTTTAATAGCTTATATAATAATAATAGCTTAACTAATACTAATACAGAGTTACTTAAGTATATTATTCTACTATATAATAATACCTTATAGAGAGTAGACAATAATAATAGACTAGAAATAGTAGACTAGGTATATAAGGTAATAGAGGCTATAGACTATATAGGTTATAAAGAAGACTACTTTTCTACTAATAGTATTTATAGATAAGTGCTTAAGATCTTTAATACCTTTATTAGTACTCTAAGATAGAAAGTAAATAAGATATATAAGGTAATCTAGAAATACTATAATATTAATATAGAAGACTCTATTTAGATTAGATATAAAGTATTAGATAATACTATTAGAAATATAATTAAACTTTTATATATTAACTACTATATAAATAGGTGTGTAGTATTTATTAGTAGGCTTTTAGTAGTATTTACTTACCTCTTATATAGTAAGATATAGTATAATAATTATAGTTAGCTAAGATATATATTTTAATATATTTCTTTTTTACTACGCCTCTATTTTTAGTATAGTTATATATTAAAGTTACAGCAGCTTTTATTATATAAAGCTACTTTTAATCTATCTACACCTAATTATAGATTAAGAAATAATATATTTAATAGGAGTTAGTTCTATAAATACTATAGTAATAGATATTTCTAAGATACGTATAACCTTACGCTATAGCTTACCTTAGATATAATTAGTACTATTAAGTACCTAAGAAAATACTAAAGTATTATACTAATTATACTTTATATATTAAATCTATATTCTAGAATAAGAGATAATACTTCTAATACCTTTACTACCTATATTATACTAGGTAGGTTTAATAAGATATATACTAATATATAGCTTACTTCTTTTATAACTAAGCTATATAAGTTATATTATAGAGTAGTAGTATATAATAAAGCTATTAAATAAGATTTCTAGCTTAAAGCTTATATTATATTAGTTACTAGAAATAGTTCTACTATTATAGACGTAATAGGTATAAAGAGTCTAGAAAAGTTAAAATAGAGTTACTAGATATATATATTCTCTAGGATATAAAGAAGAGAAGGTAACTATTTCTTTCTAAATAGCCTAAATCTAGAAGTAGAAGTAAACTATAACCTTAAGGCTTATATTAATAAGATTAAGTGTTTTTAAGGCAGAATAAAAGATAAGGAGTTTAATAACTTAAAGAGAGATAGAGGAGTTAACTACTAATTTATACTTCTTAACCTACCTACTATATACTTCTTAAAGAGCTTTCTTATTAATACTAAATACTTTATAAACTATAATATTCTAAAATTAATATTTTATTTATAAAAAGAGAAGAAATACTAAAGTAAGAGTTATAAGGTAAAGAAGTATCTATAGGTTATCTTATAGTATAACTAAGATTTAATAGACTAGAGTATAACCTCTTCTTATACTTTTATCTTAGCCTATATTAGTACTTCTCTATGCGTAACTAGTAGCTATACTAACTAGACTATATATAAATAGTAGATATTTTTCTTATTATATAGTATACCTATAATATAATAGTTTCTACTAAAGATATACTTTAATAACTTCTTATAATACTACTAACTTCTTTAATATACTAGCTAATATAAATTTATAAAATATAATATTAATAAAGTTAAGAGATAGGTATAGGTATTTATATATAAGTATAAGAATTTATATTATTAAGAAGATTTAGACCTACTACTATTAAATACTATTTAGTATTATTACTTACTTTACCTTAGGTAGAATATATAAGATTTTAGTCCTTTATCTTACTATACCTAATAGTTACTTAAGTAATTTCTTTATATAGTAAAGAGGTTTACTATATTTACTAGTTATAAGTATAGAAGTGTAGAAATTAATACGCTTATTTAGAAATAATATATTTATATAAGGTAGAGTAGAGATAAGTATATAGACTTTATTAGAAATAATAATATAGTATATTAAGATAATAATAATTCTTAAGATAATATGTATAACTTTATAGATAAGATAAGTATACCTATAGATTCTTAATAGTAATAGGAGCTAGATAAGATAAAAGATATTAATACTACTTAGTATACTAGAACCTTACTATAAGATATAGTAATATTTTAAAATTATATTCTTCTAAATAGATTAAAACTTAGTATAATCTTCTCTTATAGCTAAGGTAATAACTTACGCAGTATAGTATTTATTATATACTATATAGACCTATTACTAAATATCTATAAGTAATTAATATAGTTATTATTTAGTATAGTTATTATATTATTTAAAGACCTATATAAGAGTTTTAAGTAGGTAAGTATAGTTAGATACTAGAAGGTATAACTACTAAAGCTAGTTAATAGCTAGCTACTATATCTCTATAAAATAGATATAGGAAATACTATATAATAGATAACTATTAATAAGATTATAGATCTTATTAGTATAGCTTATATTTATTATTAAGTTAGAAACGTAATATATATATCTTACTTTATTATTAATAAATACACTCTTTCTAAGTAGAATAGGCTATAGAATATATAGTTACTTAGTAAATACCTTTTAATAAGATATTAATAAGGTAAGCTGTGCTTTATATACTGCTAATATATTATAGTATAATATAGTAAAAAATAAGCTCCTTTATAAACCTATTATATATATTCTAAACCTACGTAATATAGATAAGTAATATAGGTTATATCTTCTCTATATTAACTAAACGCGCTTTAATAATATATAGGTAATTATAACTTCTCTAGAATTACTATCTAAGTATATATTTTATATATTTAACCTTAGATATAAGGTTTAGTACTTTCTCTTCTAAGTATATCTCTAATACCTTAGGTAAAAATTAGAAGTTTATAAAAACGCTATATATAACTATAAGCGTTTTAGAAAGTAACTAGCTCTTTAATTATAAGAATAACTAGCCTTTTAATTATAAGAATAACTAGCTCTTTAATTATAAGAATAACTACCTCTTTAATTATAAGAATAACTAGCTCTTTAATTATAAAAATAACTAGCCCTTTAATTATAAAAATAACTAGCTCTTTAATTATAAAAATAATAAGTAGACTAAGTAGTACTATAACCTAAAAGTTACTATTAACTTTCTTAAACAGTATTTTAATAAGGTTAAAGTTAAAAACTAGTATAAAGTTAATATAGATATCTACTTTACTATTAAGGTAGAATTCTATTACTAACTTACTTTTAAAGTAGGCTATAATTAATACAGCCTACTAGCTAGTTTAACTAAGGAGAAATAATATATTATACTTTAGCTCTTTTCTTAACCTTAATAGTCTAGTCTTCTAAGATAAGTAAGAGAAGGTTAAGTTAATTTGAATAAAATATAAAGTAGGCTGTAATTAATATAGCCTACTAGCTAGTTTAATTAAAGAGAAATAATATATTATACTCTAACTCTCTTCTTAACCTTAATAGTCTAGTCTTCTAAAATAAGTAAGAGAAGGTTAAGTTAATCTAGATAAAATATAAAGCTAGAATAGTATAATACTTTAAAGTAATAATATTAGAATTTAATATATAGATAATACTTATTAATTAAAAGTAAGCCTTTAATTAGTATCTTTACTATAAATACTTAGCTATTAAGAAATATAAGAAGACTAGAAACCTAACAGCTACTAAGATTATTATATTTAATAATTAATATATAAGAATATATATTAACTCTATACTTAAGCTAATATATTATAATTACAGTATATAGAACTTTATACCTACTAAGTTATAGAACTACTTTAATAGTAGTAAGAGTTAGATCTTATACTTACTAAGTTATAGGACTACCTTAATAGTAGTAAGAGTTAGATCTTATATCTACTAAGTTATAAAACTACCTTAATAGTAGTAAATATTAGATCTTATAAGACTAGATTAATAAGGTTAGGTAGTTAAACACAATTAGTACCTTATATCTATATAATATTTAGTATACGTACCTTTAGTACTAATTATATTTAACTACCTAACCTTATTAATCTATAGTTATAGTACTAATTATATTTAACTACTTAACCTTATTAATCTATAGCTATTTATATCCTAAAGGTTCTATAAATAAGATAGTCTAATTTCTTATACTCTCTATAATTTAGCTAAATAGAGGGTTTAAAGTTATTTTTACTATAGAGATAGTTCTACTAAAGCCTTATTACTAGAAAGCTAACTTCTACTAAGTATAGGTATCCTAGTAGTCTTAATTATACTAAGATAGAAGATCTAGTTAAGAGATATTATACTATAAAATATAGTAGTTTCTATAGTAGACTTAGCAGTAATCTTTATAGTACTAATATAGTAGTTATACCTAGAGGTAGTAGGTTCTACTACTATATTAGTATATAAATTAGTTATACTAGAATACTATCTTTAGGTAATAAATCTAGATATTTCTAATATAAAGCTATTACTAGAATAAT
>NW_022985038.1:8953-224674 GCF_010015815.1 Dothidotthia symphoricarpi CBS 119687
AAAGAAGCCTAAATAGTACTAAAAAAGCTTTTTCTATTAAAGTATCTTTTTATCTAGTTAATAAAGATATTAAATATATTAGTATTAACCTAGTAAATAGAGATAATATTATTAGCTATCTCTTTAAACTTACTAGATAGTATACCTTAGAAGAAGCTTAAATAGTACTTAAGAAGCTTTTTTTATTAAAGTATCTTTTTACTTAGAAGCTAAGAGTATATCTACTATAAAGTAAAACTAATATTTAACAGAGATATAATATACTAAAAAAAAAAGTATTAGTATATTTTCTAATAGCTTCTTTTTATATATCTATCTAATAAAGAAGTTAGATATATTAGTATTAACTTTACTAATAGAAAGAATACTTTTTATTACTACTTTATACTTTCTAAAAAGTATACTATAATAGAGTTCTAAATAGTAATAAAGAAGCTTCTTATAAAAGGTATATCTCTTCTTTTAGCTTTAGCTATAATAAAAATAGTACTTAACTTAGTAATTATACTTATTCTACTTTAGCTTTAACTATAATAAGGATAGTACTTAACTTAGTAGTTATAATTACTCTACTAGTAATAAACTTTAAAGGTAATAAGTTAAAAGAAAAGTTTAAATAGTATTAGAAAAGCTTTTTATAAAAGGCGTATTTCTTTTTTATTAAATAGAAGTATATTTGTTTATATAGTAAGTTAAATAACTTATTATTAAAATACTAATAGTAATAAATATAGGCTTTAACTAGATCTTTAGCGTCTCTTAACTACCTAGTAGAGTATTTTAGAATATTAATAATAGTATTTAAAGTTACTACTTTATTAAGCTTAAAATAGTAGTAGTACTTAAAGTTTTACTTAATAATAAAAACTTTGTATAGTATAAAGATACCTTTACTAATATACTTACTAGGCTATAATAGTTAAAAAATATACTATTTATAGAATAATTTAATATATAATAGTTATAAATATCTTTATATACTTATTATAAAATAAAGTATAAATTTACTTACTTATTTAATAATAAACTATAG
Organism: Dothidotthia symphoricarpi CBS 119687; assembly: GCF_010015815.1. NCBI lineage: Eukaryota > Fungi > Ascomycota > Dothideomycetes > Pleosporales > Dothidotthiaceae > Dothidotthia > Dothidotthia symphoricarpi. The sequence continues at coordinate 9,987 of NW_022985038.1, forward strand.
TTATTTTATACTAAGTTTATATAAATTTACTTTACGTTTTATACTGTATTATAGTGTAAAATGTAGTCTTTCTTCTGTATTTTTTACCTAATAAAGCTGCAGGGTAAATTACCTAATTTTGTACCTTAGTGTATAGCATTCCTTATTAAGCTTTTCAAATATGTCGAAACTTCTTGTTGTGTTTAGTGCTACAGGCCAACAAGGTGGCTCCGTTGTCGACACTGTGCTAGGAGATGCGCAGCTGAGCAAAGAATATTCCATCCGAGGAACGACTCGGGACCCGAGTAAGAATAACGCACAAGAACTCGCAAACAAGGGAGTTGAAGTCGTCAAGGCCGATATTGACGACGCTGCCTCACTCAAGAAAGCCTTCGAAGGAGCACATGTCGTCTTTGCCAGCACTGTCACCGTTTACGACGGCAAAGCATACGAGCACGAAGTCGCTCATGGCCGAGCCCTTGCTGATGCTGCCGTCGCCGTTGGCGTACCTTTCTACATCTACTCCACCCTACCCAATGCCGGAAAGATTTCGGGTGGCAAGCTCAAGAACATGGGTCACTTCGATGGCAAAGCTGAAGTGGAGCAGTATATCCGCACACTGCCCTTGAAGAGCGCCTTTTTCGCTCCCGGCTCGTTCATGTCCAATTTCAGCGCGACTATGGCGCCGCATCCGGCCGGCGACGGCACGTACGCTCTGTTTAACTTCGTCAGTCCGGAGACGAAGTTGCCCTTGATCCACACTGCGAGAGACACTGGTAAATGGATTGGTGCCATCCTGGCCGACTTCCCCAAATACGAAGGCAAGGTGTTTAGCGCTGCTACAGCCCTCTATACCTTCAATGAGATTGTGGACTCTATGAACCGGTCTTCGGGGAAATCGGTCGCGTACAGACAGCTACCGGAAGAGACGTGGCGTGGCTTCCTGCCTCCCACGATGAAGGATCATGTTGCTGAGATGCTACAGTATATCCAGGACTATGGGTACTACGGCGATAATACTGAGGAAAAGGTCAAATGGTCAGCGGAACAGGCGCGGGGCAAATTGGTTACGTTGGATGAGTATTTCCAAGCGAATCCTTTGATTTTGGCGTAAGCGCGGAAACGGGTTTCTGTTCATATCACAGGTGTTGGGGGATGCTAGAGTTGAGAAAGGTCCACCGTTTGAGTCACGTATATATTACTGTTCCAACCGGGGTGTCACAGAAAATGGCACGACTTTTAGATGTGTCAGCAAGTCGCTCTCTTGTGCAGCACGCAGCAACCCAACTTCAAGAGGAACTTTTTCCAAAATTAACCTACATACAGGTTGTAACGCTACCTACCTAGTGTACTATCTTTACGTATTTGAGTGCGTGCCTGTTAGGTTAAGTAACCATAACTGTGTTTTGTTGTTCAGATGATATCTCTCGGTCGCGCAATGATACTTCACTCCTTCGAACCGCTTTCCTTCTCATTTACTTAAACACTCAAGTGATATTTGTCAGTACATTTTGCAATGTAAGTGTATGGCGACTCAACTTTGGCCGGCACGATCTTCGGCGTTTCGGACGCCGTAACCCGTCGTCTATCGGCCTTTGGAGCTGCAGCGGATTGGTACTGTGCGGAGCGCATCAGTCTCTCGCATCTGACTCCAACATGGTGCTTAAGACTCCTGTCTTCCTATGGAAATATAGTCCACTCTTTGACCTTTCGTGTCTTTCCAGATTCGTCTTTTCATTATTTCGCTGTCGACGTTCGCCTCAACCGCCTCAATGCTGTTCATCGCAATGGGGAACGACTTTGTTTCTGAAGAGGAGTTGGAAACGAGGAGCGTCTCTCAACTGGCCAGTCAAATCATGCATGAATGTTCAACAATGGAGATACAGTGTGAGAGAGACAGTATTTCTCCGCCTAGCATGCTAGCAGGCACAAGCACGGCTTTCTGGTCAGAAGTAGCACCTACCCTTGCCGCCTCTCGGGAAAAGGCGCTTGGCTTGTTGGAAAAACTCACTATGCTTTTGCAAGGGCCTCACAGATTTCTTCATGGATTTGTCGCTCACAACTGGGACCACGGTGCGCTTTACGCCTTTCTGCAGTCACCGGCGCTAGAACATATAGTTTCTTCAGGGGGTAGCGCCTCTATTTCTAGCCTATCGACCGTATCTGGAATCCCTGATGACAAAATGGCGCGTATACTTGCTCTACTGCGGTGCAGAAACATCGTCCATGAGTCTGAAAAAAATATCTTTACCCTGACTGCTGTGTCAGAGGAGCTAGTAAAAGATGAAGATTTCCGGGCTTGGGTTGAGTTCCAGTATGTAACTTACCTTTTATCAACATGGACATTGTATGCTAATGCTGCAGGCTGTTTGAGACGCGGGTGGCAAGTGCTCATCTTGCGCAGGCGCTTACTAACAAGCCAAATGATCATATAACAGGCACCTCAGGTTTCAAACAAGGGTAAGTCATCCTATGTGGTATTTTTACAGCTTGATGCTGTCGCTAATATATCTCTCAGATGGGGCTTCGAGATGTACGATTGGCACTCTGGCCACAGTGAAAAGGGTGATCGATTTCCCCGAGCCAAGAAAGGAGTTTCTAAGTGTAAGTTATCGAGCACGCGATTATCACTTCATACCTTTGCTGATAGTATCAGCCCTGGATCCGGCTGACTCCTTGTTTCGAAAAAACATTCAACGTGACCCTCCTTCAGGATTCACCAGCGTCGTCGAGGCAGGTGGGAGGTATAGTTTCGCTTCTATTCCACTTGCGGAGGAGAGACCAGACCTTTCGTTCGAAATCCGCTGTGACTCGCAAGACTTCTTGCGACGCGGAGAGGCCCTCGTCGGTCCATCCTCCAAGGATCGCATTGCGTTTACCACTGTAGCCTCCCTGTCAGATCCACCCCCCACTGGTGATTCTACCAGCGTTTTCGTATACGTCATCCGCAATGTTTTCTGGAACTGGACGGACGGTGATGCAGTTAAACTCCTCCATGCGTTGTTGTCTACACTTAAAGCCGCGCCATCTACACGTATTCTGGTCACAGACAGCGTGTCACCAGTACCTAAACAGTTTCCACCACACGTTGAAATTGCATATCGAAGACGGGACATTACCACTATGGCGATGCACAACGTGAAGCAAAGAACGCAAGTAGAGTGGCTCGAGATGTTTTCACGGGTTGATCCAGGCTTGAGTGTGAGTCTCTCTGCATGAGTTTTGAACAGAGTTGATATGCAGACAGGTGAAGACAGATTTTGAGACCAGCACACATGTTTGCAACGGCCTCTGGGAACTTGCTTTGGACACATGAGATTCGAGTATACTTTCAAACAAGAGTGCTGGAAATTCTCGCCTGATTTCGCTAGCTAAAACAATGTCTGCACCAACTCTTGCACTTAATAGTACATTGGCCCTTCTTTGATCCCACCGAGTGCTCTCTGCGCAATTATAGACCTCTGGTCCTTGCCGACACCTCGATCAGATAAAGTAGAAACGTTCAAATCGAGAGATTTGACCAAAGCAATGATGCGGTCTCCCACCTCGAGTGCATCGCGTACGTCGTCACCAGTCAAACGCCCTCCCATCGCTGGCAATAGGCGACAAATCTGTTTCGCTGACCCCATCGACTCGTGAGCCTTCAACTTCACTATTTTCCAAGGGCCATGCATGACGTTATGCCGTGGGGAATCCCATATGGGCTTCCTAGCGCATGCCCCAAGCTATGTGAAAGGCCCATACCTCCTTTGAGATTCTCTCCTTTGAGCCCTGAGCTCGCATAAGCTGCAAGCATTAGTCGAATGGTGATAGTTTCGTTGTATGGATGTGAGTCTCGGGCTTTGGGAAGACATTCAGAGAGCTCGCCCACAGCCCATATTGATAGTGTCTTCCAGGGAACTTCGGCCGAGGTAGGATGATACATGCATTCGACGGCATGGTCCATCGCACGCATGCCCGTGCTCAACCACAGCTCTTTGGGCGTATAGCGCGCATACTGGGGGTCGTAAAAAATGACTGACACACCCATCTCGGGCGCTCGAAATCCGATCTTAACACCATCTGCCTTGGTGTAACCACCGCCTGCAGTGCATTCCGCTGCGCTCAGAGTGGTGGGAATGGTCAGATGAGTAAGGAATAAGTCCCGTTTCTGTTTGGACCGCAACGAGATGACTTTGGCAGTGTCTATGGCTGAGCCTCCACCAAGCGATAAGATGGTATCGACGTCTTCTCTGCTCAGAACCATTTCAATAGCTCGTTCGACGTCAACTATAGGGCCATGTTGTCCGATGCCTGAAATCGTTCCGGCATGAAACTGTCCAAGCTTGTCTTCCAATTGGCGCACAAGAGGCGTTTTCGTCGCAAGTGAAGTGCTAGTGATAATGAAAACTTTGGAGGAAGGACCGGGCAGAGTATCGAGAAGGTGCTGTCCGACACAACCCGAGCCGTAATACAAATCCTTTAGATGAAGGCGTGGCTGCCAAAGCCCTGAGGGGTTGTCAAACGAGTCTTGAGTAGACATGATGATATCTACTTGTAGAACTGTAATAGAGCTTTTTACATGAGTCTTTTAAGTGTTGCTCACCACTGAACCTCTGCTTCAAGTGCTCCTAATGTTAGGTTGCATGTCGGACTCCGGGCTCCGCGCTCCAGTAGGCACTTGGGATACGTTACAATACCTAGCCGAGGCTGGGTGATAAGCTTGTTTGGCATGTCTTGCAAGTGGATTTAGCATAACGTCCGCTTTTCTAGGATAGATTGTCCTCCCAACCTACCCTCCCGCTTTAAAATGACGTCTCTTAGGATTTTGGTGATTCTTTCCAAGACCAAATCCTCCCAACCTTCGCGCGCAACGCCCCCCTCCTACGCGCAAGAGCCTCCACCATCCGCTCCACTTCCTCCTCAACCTTTTCTTACGGCCCTATTCTCGCCACCAACTTGACGTATACATTCCACCCAACCCCAGCGTCATTAACAACCGCTGTCCGGTCCTCCTCTTGTTCTACGGCGGCGGCTTCGTCCAAGGACATCGAACACTGCCTCTTCCCACACTTGATGGACTTGTACATGCAAACGTAGCTTCTTTCTTTGCCCGGAACTTCGAGTATACGGTCGTGATCCCAGATTGCAGGCTTTTGTCTCATGGAGCTGAGTTCCCTTCTGGAGACGAAGAGGTGGCTTTGGCGGGGAAGTGGGTTTGCGAGAATACGGACAAGCTTGGACAAGTAGAGAAAGAAAGTGAACATGAAATCGATTTGTTTGTAGTGGGGAATTCGGCTGATGGAATGCATGTTTCAACGTTCTCGTTTTGCAATACAGAGCTCGACAAGCCTGTACACAAATCGAAGCAGCTTGTGCCATACCGTTCGGTATTTGTGGTATGTGCCATCGAGTAACTTAGTATGCAAAGGACTTTAGAAAGGTCTTCCGCGAACGAAACAGTAAAACCTAACTCTAACCTAATTCTAACCTATTCACTACTGTATAAGAAGCAAAGTCTCTATACTTCTTAGCTTAGCTATTACGTAGCTGAGAGGCGTAGTACTATATAAGACAACTCATACTTAGTACTTAGTTGCCACGTTAGATCCTACCTTAGCTACTCGAATTGTAATATAACCAAGCAGGGCAATGGTGTAACACAGGCCGCAGAATAACGCTCCTGCCCAGTAAAGCCGGTCCGATCCGATAATTGCTCCAGCGATGGGAACACTCACGAGCGTACCAAAACCTACGACAGCGTAGCACATGCCGTAGTACTCTCCATATTGCCTCGTATCGCAGAGCTTGGACACGCAGACGGGCGCCAGCGAGATGTTGCTGCCAGAAGCTATGCCCATCAATACGGCATATGCGATTGTGAGGCTATATATAGATCCTGCGAGACCCGAGTTCTCTGTAATCGAGTCGTTGCCGTTCGCAAAGGCCGCTGCAGGGAGCCACAGACCAAGTGAAAGGCTTGAGCAGAAGAAAGCCATAACAATCATGACATTGTATGCTCCAAACTTATCAGCGAGCCAACCCGAGAGCCATCGGCCGACGGTAGAAGTCGAATTGTAGATAGCGATGACTTGGTAAGCAAAGGTCGGACTGAAAGCGCCAGAGTTGACGCAGTAGCTGGTGAGGTACGTGACGGGGACAAAGAGACCCCATTCGAGGAAGAAAGCGGCGACGGTGACGATGAGAAAATCCACCTGCTTGAAGATCCTTGGGTTGGGCAGCGGGAAAAGTTTTGCGTTGACGGTTGGCTTGAGACGGACGCGAATCAGGAGGTTGGCGAGAGTGAGCAGGATGAGGAATACGAAACCTTGAATCCTGGTCGCCCAGCCCCAGCCTTTTGGGAAGAGAGCTTCGAGCATCAATGGGAAGACGACACCGCCAACGGACCCTCCTGTGCAAGCGATACCAGTAGCGTAGCCACGTGTGGTCATGAAGAAATGACCAATGGCTGTAGTGGCTGGAGTAACGACCAAGGATGTTCCAACTCCCCCAAGAATACCGAAAGTGATGAGGAATTGATAGTATTCTTAGCAACGAGTCAGTGGGAGAGCTGCAGTCTTGGAAGTTGGGCTCGTTACCTGTACACACTCCCATGAGCATAATACTCAGCATCATCAGAGCGCTCCCGACAAGAACTAGAACTCTGGATCCCTGAGCATCGAAGATCGGCCCCACGAAGATGCTGCAAAGGAAGGTCAGGGATATGTATATGCTGAAGATCCATCCGGTAGAACTGCCGCTGTAGTCGCGTAACTGATGAGTGGAGAGATATGCCTGGTAAGTGCTGATGCTGTTCATGTAACCATAGCAACATAGCCTGTTAAGAGACCAGTCAGTCGGATGAAAGCAACTGAAGCTGATCAACACATAGTACTTACATTCCGCAGAATGAACCAAATACCACAAGCCATGCTTCTAGGCCTCCCTCGGGGTAGGAAAGTTCTTCCTCGTTGCTAGGTTCCGAAACTTCGGCTGACCCTGTTCTCCCTTTCTCGAACGTCTCGTCTTCACGTGGGGGTTCTATGCGTAATACGCATAACTCTGCTGCGAAATTGTTCTCGGTCTGCGAAACCATAGTGCAGCCAGTTGTATTGGACGGTGTGTCTTCGCAACGAAAGTATCAGAGTAGACAAGATGTCAACAACAGCGTATAAGAAACTGTGTTGATTGTCCTACGGAGTAGACATACGACGTTGTGTACATGTGGTGTGCGTGGGTACTGGACGTAGGAATAGTGATAGTGAAGGTTGTAGAACACGGTCGAAGATTCGGCAAAGAAGTATTGAGTCGATTCCAACAGTAGTATTGGTTGGCAACAGAAAGAATAAGAGAGGAGCCTTCAGCTGCGTCGGTCTAAGGTCTCTGCTGAGATGACGGACTCTCTGCACTAGTGAAGACGCTAGCTAGGAACAAGATACCTTGTACCCTGTCCCGCGCATCAACGCCTAAGCGAGGCCAGATACTGTAAAACTCCTGTTCTTTCAATAAACGCTAGCGAGGGAGAATTGAGGCTCAGCACGGGTTCTAATCTTAGTAAAGGTTGAAAGCCCTAAAGTTTCCACATTTTTCCCGCAAGCAGAGGCATTCTAGGCCAATTTATAAAGATCTTACAATCTCCAGCCGTTAACCTCCTACCAGCGGTTATCGGAAGAGCAGGGGTTTTACGGTAGTACAACGCGATTGCTCGTATTGTTTGTGTCTTAAGGCATCCTCATTCTACCAAAATCCACTGATTGCCTGTCAAATACGCGTTATTCATAATACTTCTCTACTTCACAAGAGCTAGGGTGTATATCACGACTATACATATATGCTGTGACAACACGTGACGTAGATATACATTGCAAGGAAATACACACTGATCAACGGAACTGTAAGGCTAAAGATGCTGCAGACACGCAAAACGCAAATAAAATACTACTGTTCCAAATTTATAACTTTTGACGCACAAGTTTAAGCCATCAATTGCTCCAGCTCGTTACGTCCAAACTCATAGCCAGATACAACGGCCCGGAGCTTTTCGCTCTCCGATTTGAGCTCGTGTAAGCAGTCCTCAAAGCACACCATCTTCCGGTCAGCCATAGATTGCAGAATCGTCCTTTCCTTTCGTGGCAACAGGTCGTCACGACTGGCCACAAAGACTTCAAAGTCGAGGAAGGCGCGAGCAAGACCAATCAGGAACATGGCATTGCCCTTGGGTCGCATGGCCCAGCTGAGCAGATTGTATGCAAACGCTACGGCATCAGGCTGCTCACGGGCGCCGTCGTCGCTCCCAAGCACATCCCCAAGGCTGGTGGGCTCTGGAAGCTCGTATTTGCGGCAGATGGACAGACCGAGGGCGATGAGGTCAGGCGATGCGACGTACATATGCTCATCCATGCCGGCGACGCCATGCGCGTCTGGCTTGTACGCAGAGTCAATGCGAATGATCTGTAGGAGGTGCGACTCTAGGCGGTTGGCCATCTGGTGCGGCGAGTTGGTCATGTTCTCGAGCAGGCATGGGTGGGTAAACCATAGTGGAAGAAGGACATCAAGTCGCACTTTTGATGATTGAAGCGGCTGTCGGGGAGTGAGGACTGTTCCGTACTTAACAGGGTCTGGCACTGGCTGCTGTGGAGGAAAAGCCGGGTGGAATGTGGCCGCATCTTGGCTAAATGGGTTGAGATTTGGTTCAGCCTCGCCATATCCGCCATCGCCCGTCTTTAGTGAGTCGATCCAGGTTCGCATTAGCTCGACCTCATTCTCCGTAAAGGCGCCAAACATCCTTCCCTTCCATGCGAGCTCCTTCATAAGGAGGCTCTTTTGGCTATTCCCACGATACACCCATGGCTTGGCGTCAGCCAAAGCTGTGAGAAACTGTTGCTTCCAGTCGACGCCATCCTTGGCCGGCTCGAGTCCTCTCCAGTCGGCGGTGAACCAATCAGAGAGGCTGCGGCCGCCAATTCGTGCTCGGCTTGTGCAGTGAATCTTGCGGGCCAGTCCTGCCTTGCGCTGTAGCATGCTCGCAACTTGCGATTCGAATGACTCGACGGTGATCTCGCTGCCGCAGTTTTGGGAGAGGAGATATCCGTTCTGAATCCGACGCCAGGCCTCATCGTAGTCCATGAACCCAGTCTTTTCCACGATGTTCATAAAACGAATGACAGTCGCCATGGCCATAGCCGAGTGACCAGAGTCGGCGTTGTCGATGGAAATATGCAAGACGAAGTATTCAGGGTCGATGTTATGTTCTCCAAGTTCCTTCATCGCCTGTAGAGATCCAAGCGAAGGTGTTTCGAAGTGCAAGTTAAATCCAAGGATCTCTGGGAGAAAGTCGTTGGGGAATAAAGAAATAAGCAGATGGGCGGTGGCCTCCCGGTAAGAGATGTCATCGATACCGTGCCGTTCATGGGTGAAATCAGGATGGTCTGCCGCAGGGAGGCCAGCTCCGATCTCTTTCATTAGCCGGCGGTAGAGGTGGACGTGATTCTTGTCGAGATCGCCGTCGCCCATTTCTTCGGAGTACGTCTGCCACGCGTCCTTGGTCACGCGGCGGAGGGCATACGGAGTAGTGACCTTGTGGACGCGACTTACCCAAGCGCCATCGATGTAGTTGAGGGGGGCAAGGTTCTTCAGCCAGGTGTGAGCGTCTTTGATATCGGGGAATTTCTCCTTGGGCCCTCCAGCCTGTCTGCGGCGGACATATGTTTCCCACTCGGTCATCGTGTCTGCAAGTTCGGCATCCAAGAACTCTTGGAGTCTTAGGGCGTCAAACTTCCCAATTTCCAAGATGCTTCGGTTGGCTGTGGCCTTGTATCGTCCCAGTAATGAAGACCGGTCGAGCATTGATCGCAACAACTTCCATGCCCCTGGCAGACTATCTGGATACTCCTCAAGATGTTGCAATTTGTAGTAGAATTCTTTGATGGCCGCCATCTCAGTTTTTTCGTTCTCTAGTTGGGCGGGTGTCTTGGCTGTTCGCTTTCCGAGTGCCTTCATCTGATCGAGGCTGACTGACCGTTTCTTTCCAGAGACAGTAACATGGTAGTATTGAGCGGCACCAAGAACAACGAGAAGGAGAAAAGCCCCGAAACGAATGGGAAGATCGATCATTGTGTTGAATAACATAAGGTATGGGTCGTTTGTATTGTCCTCAAGGCTGAAGAAACGCTCCATGAGATATACTGATGAATGACTTTTCACAGTGAGTGAGAGACTTGGGCGATGCACTATTAATACCGATCACGAAATAGCTGTTAACTCAACGATCAACGGTGCGGCAAGAACGAAATTGGGCTGCTCAGAAATAATGCTTAGGAGAGCTGACCGTGCCGTAGCGTTGTATTTTTGCAAAGGGCTGTTCATCCCAGAAGTTAGCACCGGTGACGCGTACCGCCTCGCAATACACCCCCAAACACGAGACAAGATCAGACAAAGATGTAAGCACGCTACAGCAAAGCCATCATACCTGTCGGATGGTAGCACATGGGCCTCCAATCGGACGGGCAAGACGGGCTCACCATTCATACCGGTCAAGTCATCATCGACTATCCGGGAACCCGCTGCAATGAAACCGATATTGCCACCAAGGAACGAAAAAAGTCGTCAGACCGCAGTAACATCCATTAGCGAGTGATCCAGTTGAGCCGCACGTGCATTAAGTTGGTGCCGAGGCCTCATCTAGGTTGAGGAATAACATATCAGTGTACGAGTAGAAGAGAATCATAGTGACGCACATTAACGGAGACTCGTGACTCCCGTATTGTAATTTTCTGCTCTTGGCGTGGAAGAAGAGAAGTAGTTGTCAGAGTGGCTAGGGGAAGACTTGGCTTGTTCTATTGTAAGAACTAGGCTACATATGCGAACGTCGACAAGAGTTCTGCCACCAAAATGAAAGACAAGTTGCTAGTTACTGATTTTCCTAACCTTCAAATCACATCTCAATCCACGCGGTAATGCACTCTGCGTGCCCAACTGCATCATACTAGCCTTATTTGTCGCCGAAGCCTTGTCCTCCAAGATCTCGTGACTAAGAATGAAGAACGCGACAAGGTGCTTCATTTGCGCCATAGCGAAAGGAACACCAATGCAGGTGCGTGCACCCTGGCCATATGGCATGAAAGATGATTTCATGGCGGCTAGTTGTGTCTCGGAGGCGTCCAGCCAGCGAGCGGGATCGAAGACTTCTGGTTGGGGGAACGCGGTGGCGTTATAGTGGAGGGACTTCGTTGAGGCTGAGACGATTGTCTAAAGTGAAGTCAATATAATCGTAATGAAGGAAGGTGTGTATTAACTCACCCCCTTCGGAATGACCGTCTGACCATACGACTTGGTCACAGGGACCACTCTCTCCGCCCGTCCACTTGCCAACGGATGCACGCGACTTGACTCCTGCAAACACGCATCCAATATCGAAGCCGTCTCAATGTCTGCCCAAGACGGTAGACCATCCTGCTCCGTAGGGAAGCTCTCTAACTGCTTTCGAATCTTCTGTTGCCATGCTGGAAATCGAGCCAAATCCCAGAGCAAAAATATCAGCGCATTTGTCACGACTGATTGCGCCGCGAAGAAATTGTCCAAAATTTCCTCTGCAATCTCGTCAAGTGGTAATCTACTTCCATCTTCGGATTTGTATTCGAGCATTTGTCTCAGCAATGACTCAGATTCCTGCCCGGCTTTTGTAGGGTCTTTGGCTGCGATGGAGAGCTGTTGGGTACACCATGCTTGTAGTCTCGAATCACCCGTGAGGAACAGCTCATTGCCTTGTAGCTGTTTCTTGAAAAGTTTAACGAGGCTAAGAACCATTGGAAAGCTCGATCCAAGTGGCGCCCAGAGCTCGCACTCTTCCCACCCCACATAGATACTTCGTGCCTCTTCGCCGCCACGGATCGTATCGCTGCAGAGACTCGGTCCTAGGCAGAAACGGGTGATGTTGTCGAAAGAGAAGTTGTTGCAATGGACGAAAATATTCACTGTTGCGAAGTCTCCAGCCTGCTTCGCAGGGATAGCCTTGCCCATCTCAACACAGGCTCGTCTCGCATATTCTCTTATGTAGCCCAACACTGCTGGCTTATACACCTTCGTTGGCTGATAATATGCAAAAATCCTTTTTCGTAATCGTCGGTGATCACTGGGTTCTTTTGCCATGAACACACTCCGATATCCAAACATGGCCAAGCTATCAAAGTAGCTGCTTTTCGGGTGCTTCGCCGCGGCACTATAGATCTCCTTAGCAATATGCACTGAGGAAAAGGAGACTTGGCCAGGGGCAATCGCCACGACGGGGCCATATTTTCGATGCCATTCGAAGATGCGTTCGTTGCGTTCCAGTCGTGCATTAAGGTATCGGAGGGGCAACTCGGTGACTTTGTTTATTGCAGGGCCGGGAACGTGTGCGAGAGAGGAGAAGTATAGGGCGTGGATGATTCGCACTGTGAGGAGTGATATGGCGAGGAATGCAAATATGAAGAGACCCGTGGTGAGGTTGTGACTAGCGACGATTGTCTGCATAATGGAGCGAGTGCTGTCTGTTGCGGCTAATTGCTGTTCGTTCTTTCGTGTACCTCGAACGTAAACGAGAGTAGGAATGTGGAAAGAGGTGAAGCGATCGTGTCAGACACGAGGAGAGGGAGCAGGCAGGAAGAAGTAGATAAATGGCGCAGTGAACTTCAAGTGTATACATGCTCAATTCGTGCGATGAAGGATTATGTAGATGAGCACTGCACGTATCGCCGGTAGGGAGGACATACAGTTTCTTTGAGCCGATCAATTGGCGTCACCTGTTGAAAGTAATACAGCCAGCTGACAGGAGCCGCACAACGCACGTCAACCAAGTGTAACTAAGAAGGGCAAGAAACTTGAAGAGTGTATTTTCTAGAAACTGTTCATCTAATGCTTTTGTTGCGACACCATTTCTATGTCCCATTCGATGTCCTCCTTGCATCACACCAACATGTGTCATGATATCCACCATGACACTGGATCCAAGCAATTCTTCTTGCGAGCTTCAAGAATGTTATTGCTCGTAAGGAGGATCTGCGTATCTGTCCCCCAGGTCTTGAAGCCTTGATATTGCTTCGCGAAAAGCGTCGACAGGTTCGCTTTTCGGACATTCGCCTGTAAACTCATCCACCTGATACTTCACGAGGCGCTCGAGCTCCACTAACAACTGTGGCAGCTGATGCCAAACGCCGTTTCGATCTGGTTGGCGCTTCAGCATCCAATACATCGAGTTCAGAGTCTGGACCAGATTCATCGAGTCCCACAACACGCCTCGATCGGACAACACGTTCGTGGGCGAGTGTAATGCGTGCGCAACGCATAATCCCGGAGGGATGAAAAGAACATCGTCTTGCTCTAAGACGAAGAATCTTTGCTTTCCCCGTGGGGCCCAGCTGCTGCTAATAGACCCATCTTCTGGCCACTCTGAAGCATTCATATTATTCTGAGGTATCAAGGTCCAGAACTGAATACCACTGAGGTTGCGCATCCAGACACCACCTGTTGCGTTGAGCTGCGCGCCTGTAAAAGCCCCCTGGAGACTAAGTGTATTGGAGCGAGCCCAACTTGGGATACTGGCCGTGGTAGGTTCGCAAAGGTCTGCGCCTCGAAGCTTTTCTAACAAATTGTCGAGCAACCGAAAACGTGGTAACAGGGTTAGAAGTGGCTGATGAGAGCGTGTGATGGCACGCAATTTGAAGGTACAGCCGAGTTTGTCATCGCAATCGTGCATACGCATGCTTTCGAGTACTCTATCGACTGACATCGCCTTTGGCTGGTCTGTATCGACTCCACGTGGTTGAAAATGAGTATCTGGCAGTATCTCGCGCAACAATCGCGCGAAAAAGTCCAAAGAGTGCAACCCAGAGTCTGAAAACGCCTCCTTGACGACGATTGGTCTATGAAACACATGGCCCTGCCGAAGAGCCGCTATAAGTTCATTGGACCTAATGACTATGATGTCAGCTTCATCGCAGGACTGCGCTCGACCAGCGAGGAGCTGACTGTCGGGATGAGTCCACACGGATGCCCATTCAGTTTCAGGGGAGAGCCATTGTGCGCGTGAGAGGTGCTGTTCCATGGCCCCGGGCTGCTTAGCGTCAGCGAAGACGGACTCGGTATAGGTGGATATCAGGCTGCAGTACCTGGCATGAAGAACTTCTTCATACGTCGTCGTAATTTCCGCTAGACAGGGAGGCGAGGAGATGTCCAGATGTCGGTTGGAAAGTACGCTTCTCACCTCCTGAGAGAATTGAGAGACGCTTTCATACGGGGATCGAACGATTGCATGAGACAGTGGTAGCAAATCATGCTCCATGAAGCCCTCCCAGTCCATTTGTGCCCAGGAAGACGTCTCGAAACCAGGGAGGAAGGCAGGAGTGCTGACTTCAAAGTCATGGTTAGCATCCAAGACGAACTGCTCGTAATTTCGAGTTTGACCAACAGAATGTTCATCCCAGAGTGTGCCGAGCTGCGTGCGTACCTGCGAGTCTGTCCGTTCCCAAGAAGATGTTTGTGTGCCAGGATCAGTAACAATAACGTTGGCGTCGAAATCGAAGGCAGCACCCAAATCGAAATTCTCGTAGGCAAGAGTTTGGTCATAGAGTTGATCGGTCAACGGTGTGTCGAACTGCATGTCTGAGCCCGTCGCTTGTGGGGGAGTAGAAATTGCAGTGGTAGACGGGAGAGACGACTTAGACGAAGATCCTGCCATGTTGTACGGCGAGCTGTACTGCACGTCCTGTATATCCGCTATGCTCGGGGCGACCGAGTCCAGGAATGATTCGTCAGCAGAGCTGATCTGGGGTGATGAGGCATCGACATCGCTCCTGCTGACAAGTAGGTTATAGCGATCGCGACACAAGAGGTGCATATGAAAGTGAGCCGGTCTCAAGTCACGTAAAAGAGTGCCGTCAACGTCCACTGGGATGCGGCCGTCTTGGTTGGAGACCCACTGAGCCTCAAGAGCTTCATCAGGAACGGCAGCGGCCAGTGCGACGAGGTCAAGGTCGCGATGAGGCTGTAGCGGAGCCTCACTTAGGCTCTTGCATCGAGAATTCTTCAGGCTGAGACAGTGTCGAGCAATCAGAACTCTGTTCAACCGCGGGCGGAAGTCTTGGTCGAAGCAGGGATAGCGGGTTGCACAGGCCCGGAGCATGTTCATCTGGACCTGCGTCGATGTGTTCCAGCCGTAGTAGTCGACAAGGCTGGGAGACCACAGAGCAGCGACGATGGCAAGGTTGCGCAGACGGTTTGACTCATTGTACACGCGGCTCCGGCTGTTGCCTTTGCTAGTTTTAGTTTGGCTGTCGTCCCTGTCGTCCCAATCCCTGCGCGATCTCGTGTTCGCGCGGTCCGCCAGAGCCAGCAGCTCATGCCATTGCGGGTCAGTATCAACTTCACCATGTAAGGCGCGCGGACAGGCTAGGCGGGCAACAGTGGTGAGGGTGAGGATGCGCGTGTCGACATGCTCCTGCTGGCAGAGAATCGCATCGCGGATGGCGACATAGGTGGAAGCGGGAGCGCGGGTGGCCCATGCACGATGGAGTTGTTCTAGCAAACATGCCGTTTCGTCGTCGAACGTGAGCGCCGTGGCAGCCTCAATCTTACTTGGCGTTGTGCATGGCGGGCCCTCTTCCGCTGCCATGCCCGACGCCTGAGGGAGGCAGATTTTCCGTTTGTACGTACTATGCACGGACGTCTTTGGAATTGAAGCGGCTTTGCTTTGGTAAAGGTCTGTGCGCAAGGCTGTGCTGGACCCCGAGAGAAATGGGGATAAGCCAAGGAGAAACGAACGATATGTTGGAAAATATGTGACGGCACACTCTCGTACAGCGCTAAGTTGGTTATGAAAAACGATTCTTATTAACAAGTAAACTCAGAAATTGCGAAGCAAAGCGTCAAGAGTCTTAGCTGTGTATTGGTCCGATTCAATAGCTAGACTGCACGCGTGAATTACGCTTACTTGCAGGCTCAAATCCGAGTTCAATCGCGAGCTTGACGGTGGGCTTAACCACGAGCTCGTCGGTGGGCTCAATCGCGAGCTCAAATCCGAGCTCAAATCCGAGCCCAAGTCCGAACCCAAATCCGAGCTCAATCGCGAGCTCGTTGGTGGATTCAATCGCGAGTTCATGGATAGGCTTAAACTACGAGATCACGAAGTTTCGGCTCTATTCTCAGGCATATCAACTTTCGCATAAAGTTTGGCTGTCCTAAAGAAGCGAATACTTCCTAGTTAGAGCTGAGGTTTTGCCGGCGTTTCTCAGAGCCCAGATCTATTATTGCTACGCTTCGCTCCGCAATTACAACACGATCCGAGAAGCGAGTACATAGTGATTCGATTGGCCGCTTGCACCTGAATAGGAAGGAGGGAAGGCTTTCTGGTTGGCATCGGGGGCCTTATGGTGGGTAAGAATGAGGCAGCAATACCGCGTAGAAGGTTCAAGAGGTTACAGCCTTTAGGGAAAATGGTTTCCATCCTCAGATATCTTAGATGTCTGTCAAAGTATGAGTCAACGGTATATTGGCTCACTTTTCCATACGTAGTTAGCTGAGATGATTTACGCTAGCAGGGGCTAATGACGTCTTTCCCAGAGCCTCGGATCGCCGCTAACGGCCGGCAAGCTTGTCGCCTTGTTCCCTGCAGCTGTGTCTAAACTGTGCCGCAAGCTTAGCAAGGCTTTTCGTGTTTTAGCTTGGTGGCGTGCACGCATGGTTTTATCTGAATATTCGTTCTTGTACAGTGCGTCGCGTGCTATTAGGTTCTCTGCACAATTGCGGCGCAGAATTTGTATTATTCCACCAACTACAAAGGATCACGTCAACGCTACTGCATTGTCAAACTGGTGTCGCAGGCTCATGTCTCCTGCCTTATTTGGGCACTGATCCGCATGATAAAATGTTTGCCGCCAGCAGCTGTGCTTACTTACGATCATTCTCGCACTTGTGCATCTTTATGGCTAAGTGTCGAAAACAAGCAGGCAAAAGGGTCGCACGAGACTTGGATCTTGCTACCAGGGTACACAGACCACACCTCGACGTCCTATCGTGCCTTCACGCTTGCTGACTGTCGCGGGATCTTTTGCGAATTCGCTGTAAAGCCTACCCTATCCTTTTGCGTACCTCGGTGGGCTCACATCAGAACCGGTGCCAAAGCAGAGCGGGCCAAAGCGAGCCCACAATTGCTTGTACGACCAGATCTCGCTAGGCCTCGCTGCTGCGTGCAAGGATACAAGCATTGCCTGCATGAACCGATTTTGGCGTCCATCATTAGTTCATAAAGGGATGGCACAAGCGAAGGTCACATCTCAGCCGCTAGCCAAGACTCCGGCAGGCAAAGAGAACATCTACCTGGGCAGTTACTAGTTGCGTTTACGCACAATCCTCTCTCATAGCAAACACTCGTGCTTCTACACACGTCCAAGCGTCCGTCAGCCCAACTACATCTCACGCCGTAATTGCGTATGTCTATCAAAGGCGACTCGTCCTTGCCAGATTACACTCAAAGGATGACCGGCGACACGCCAGCTGTTCAGCTGCAAGTCCTCGCCGCCTCCGACGGAAAACCCACCACCGCGCCATTCACCGCCTCGTCTGAAGACCCACCGAGCGCAGACCATTCCTCCTCTGAAGCACTCGGTCATAAAGTCGTCCTTTCCACCGGCAGGACCGTTATTGTGGTCACGCAGCTGGTCGGCGTGCAGCTCTTCACCAGCTTCTGCAATGGTATTGTCGTCATCGGTCTGCCCGCCATCAGCACGGCCTTGCACATCGAAGCTGGTCTCCTTCTCTGGCCGACTTCTGTCTTCTATTTGACTGCTGGATCATGTCTAATGCTGGCTGGCTCCATTGCTGATGTTATTGGCAACCGAATCACCATCTTAGCTGCAAATGTTTTGTTGGTTGCAACTGCCATCGGCTGTGGCCTTTCTAAGACGGGAGGCGCGCTTATAGCCTTTCGCGCCCTCCAAGGTGTTGTGAACGCTATGGTTGTTCCTGCTTCTGTGTCAATCGTTTCAACGAGTGTTGAATTTGGAAGACCCCGCAACCTCTCCTTTGCCTGTCTAGGATTCTCTGGGCCCCTTGGCTTCCTGCTAGGCTTAGTACTTGGTGGTGTTATGATAGACCTGGTGGGCTTCCCGCCAGCGTTCTATCTCGCTGCTGGTGTGAGTTTCGTCTTGGGAGTGTGTGGTCTGTGGGTGCTGCCAGCAGATTCACAGACCAAGGTATCGTGGAACACGCTGGGCAAGCGACTTGTCTACGACCTAGATTGGGTTGGCACCCTGATTGCCAGTGCCGGACTAGCAATAGTGTCCTACGTCTTGGCGTAAGGTTGCCCCTTATTCCTTGAGAAGGAAACATGCGAGACTGACGACATTCCAGGATGCTATCGGCCGACATTCACAATATCCGCAAAGCTCCTCAAATAGTGTTGCTCGTCATTGGACTTCTCTTGGCACCAGCCTTTGCCTATTGGATGCACTTTCGGGTAAAGCACAATCGCCCTGCGCTGATTCCAAACCACCTCTGGCGGAACACCACATTTACAAGTATCTGCATCATGATTCTTTTTATAAGTGCTGTTAGTAATAGCATGGAGCTGTATAGCAGTTTGTTGTGAGTTTTCGAGAACCTGACGCATCTTCGCGACTCGCTAATCAGTTTCCTAGTTTCCAACAGGTTCAAGGCACCTCAGCCTTAGGTGCGTCGCTGCGTATCCTTCCAGCCCTTGTGACTGCCGTCCTTATCAACGTGTCAACCGGTTTCTTCGTTGATCGCATGCCAGTCGTCTTAGTGGTACTTGTCGCTGCAACTCTATCTGCCATATCGCCGCTACTTATGGCTGTCGTCGACCCCGACTGGCCCTACTGGTACATGGCCTTTATTGCACAGGTACGTGGCACAATGCCCTTGAACAACCACTCGAACTCGTCACACCCTGCATCACGTGTCTTAAATGCCATCATTTTCAAATCAGCCGATATCTGCTTACTCTCTTGTTTCAGGTCCTCCAGCCCATATGCCCTGATGTACTATTTACGGTCGGAGTACTGATCACCTCGGCCGTCTTCCCGGCGAAGACACAGGCTCTCGGTGGAGCAGTGTTTAATACTTGCTCTCAACTTGGTACTTCAATTGGATTGACTATCACAGCAGTCATTTCGGATTCTATGACAGCCAAATCAGGTTACACGGACAATTCATCCCCAGCAGCGCTCCTGGAAGGCTATCGCGCGACCTTCTGGGCATTGTTTGCATGGACTGTCGTTGTCGTCCTCGTGGGCGCCGGTGGTCTACGAAAACTGGGGAAACTTGGTAAGAAGCAGGAGTAAAACACGGAAACCTTTAGATCATTTTCTGTGTATTGACATCTGTCACAAGATATCACGCTCCCCAATCACATGTTGGCCGCTCCCAGGAGCAGGAGAATCTTCTCTCCGAGCACTTTACACGTATATATAGCTGCTCTACTTGTAGTTACTAGTAGAGTAGTGATCTGCACAATAGACCACCTGATTCTACCATCTCCAGCTCTATGTTCCTCCACAATATCACCTACCGCATCTCCTTCTCTTTTCCTTGATTTTACTGTCCCCCTTTTTCTTAAAAATCGCTCATTCCTTCATTCAAATCGTACATGACCAGATTAATCTCCTTTGGACTCTGCACAACCCGATGCGGTGGCGCATAAAACTTCCCCTTACTCGCCTTTTGCAACTCATCACCAACATTCACAATTGGCATATGTTCATTTACCTCCACCAAGCCCCATGCTTTCGTCTTTCGATCCTGAACCTCGAGAAATGGCTCGTCATAATACGTAATCGTCAGAATATCCTCGTCCAAGTGGTCTCCAAGTATTTCCATTCCTGCGCGAGCGGATGCGATTCCAAGACACATGTTCGAAGCGCCTGGGTTGGTGGAGTCGGAGTACTTGTAAGCTTCGAGAGGAGGGGAGGCTTTTGTGCTGAGTTTCTGAGCGATTTGTCTCAAGACGGTATCGTTGAAGGTGAAGAGGGAAGAGATGCGATCTGAGACGATCTGGAGGTCTGGAGGCAGGCGGAGAGTGTTGGAGAGGTGTTGTTTGCGGGACAGTTTTAGACGTTGGACTGAGAGGGCTTCGAACATGTCGAAGCTGGGAATACTGTCAGTTTCGTGTTTGAACCGTGGTTGCGTGACCTACCCTCTGGATGGATCATCATCCGCATACTCCAATTTCTGTTCTGCATCTCGGCTGAAGAATTTGCGCTGAGCTTCAATGAGGGAAGGCATGTCATCGTAGGCGCCTCCGCTTGCGGACCCGGTCTCAAGGTCGAGGAAGAAGATGCCGGACGTTTGGCTGATTTCCACCAGTTTACAGATTTCCTTTGCATCGTTCGCTTGGAGGGCGGAGTAGTTGACGACATCAAGCGAGGTCTTGGGGCCTGGGTAGGAGTATGCCATTGTTGTTACAATTTTGTGTGATTATGATAGCACTTCAAAATTCGATTCGTGGATGCTATTGATCAAAGAGCGCTTTCGCAGATTCAGAGACTTTATACGTAGCGACGACACTTATATCTTGCATTTGTCACGCGCTCATCCTCTACGTTCCGACCATTTGACCTTCGCATATGATACAACGCTAACTTGCGACGACTTCAGGGGTAAGCTTGCAGGCCAAATCCTTCGGGACCCTCTTCATGTGGATATGGCCAAGCTCAGCTGGGGATATAACTAGGCTGAAAGTACTTAGGGATTTGCAGACTACTTATAGGTATTTCAAACGCAGATGTTTTGTAGATGCTGTCTTCACTTTTTCCTTCAAAAGTTCCGTCTCGTATCAACGTACATTTGTGGTCATCGAATGCAAGAAACGTGCTATCTCACTAACAACACACAGATGCCTACCGTAGAGGATATACCTCCAACCTCGAATGATCGGAATGGGACAAGAGTTGGTTCAATCGTCGACGGAGCCTCTGGGGCAAAGACTGGCGTATCGAAAAAGCATCTCGTCGGGTTACCAGACATCTTCGATGCCCGCGTCCATGCCGTGAGCGGGCATGATGTCGACCGAGAAACTACTATAATTCAGCTCCGACTCCATGGCCGGTTCATCGATGCACTGGTTGACTTGTCATTCACCGATTCAGCAAGCGTTGATAAATCGAGGAACATCGCCCCGGAGTCGCTGCTCCGTGTACTGGCTTGGAGCACTCACAATGCCGACATTGAACCAAATGGCTCTGAAACGAATGACAAACTCCCTACGACTGTTAGAGTCCACAGACTTACCATTCTGTCCAACGCAAAGCCAGGTATTTTCCGCGGTGTCGTCTCTCACGGAGCCCCCGGCGAACCATTTGGGGAAGTGGACTTAAACGCTACGCTCAACGATCGCCTGGATAACCGACTTCTGGACGTCCGGGTCGCGGCGACGAATGCCATCTTTAGACTGTCCTCGGGCGTGCATGAACTTGCTGTTCAGTATATGTCAGCATGTTCATTCCACTTTGTTCCGACTCCGACCTTGATCAATTATGAGTTCCCGGGTGAAGAGTGGCTGCAATTCGGCCTTCCGTATTTCCATGACAGACCGGCGTGGTTGACCCAGACTGGAGAGGTGCATTTGGGCATGGCGCTTTCTGCAGATCTTGAACGAGTGTATGACTTGCATACCGTGTTCCGCCGGGAAGAGGAGATTGATTCAAGACATCTTACTGAGGTATACAATCTTGCGTTGTTCGTCTCTGAGATCGCGATTTGAACACCTGCTGATGCTCCGCTGCCGATGTAGTTCACAATGTTGGAGGCCGTTTTCAATTTGAAGAACGACTGGCTGGAGATTCTCGACTTCGCCGAAGGTCTGTTGATATTCCTCGTTCAGACTCTGCAGGAACGTGATAAGTATCTCTCTCTCATACATACTGCCCAAACACTGTATCCCATGGCAGGAACATTGAAACTAGGGCTTAATGCAGAGGGGAAACTGTTGCGCCTCACATTCGTCGAGTGCAAGAAGATCCTCCGGGAAGCACTAAAAATGCAGTCGGAGGATAAAGACGACCTTACGTGAGCCATCCTTCGATTATGATCTACTGCTCCTGCTCTTACTAACGAACCTCATCATTAGGACCGCAGAAGAGGCAGCTCTAGGCCGCTACCTCGCGAGTGAAGCATCCGAATATGCACCACCCACCGATCTTTTCGTTGTCACAAACTTTCCTCGCCATCTGCGTTCTTTCAGCGTCCATCCGTCCGCTCAAAACGACTCCGAATCATTCGATGTTATTCTCCGTGGCCAAGAGATCATCACTGGCTGCCGATTGATCAATGAATTCAACGACTTGCGTAGAGCCATGACGACTCGCGAGCATCCTATTGACCCGGACTGTGATGGGTGGCGACCGTATGTGCAATCTCATGAGATTGGTATGCCACCATGGGGTGGATTTGGATGTAAGTTGCTCTCCTTGCGAAGTGAGACTGGGGTGTATTCTAATTGTGAATAGTGGGCATGAACCGTTTCGTTCAGGGGTTGGTCGGTTTGACGGATATTCGCGAGACTGTCTTGTTCCCGCGTGATGCCAAACGTCTTTCTCCTTGATAGAATTTCTATTCTTAAACTCGATGAGCATATGGCTTTAATGCAAGGTCCTATATCAACGTCAGGAGCAGGTCGAAGCACAGAGGTTAATCTCATGAATGTCTTATCTTGGTGGCCAACAGGTATTATAGGCAATTATGTCCAATACAAAGTTATTCTATATGTCAAAAGATCTTGTAATTACTCTTGAAGCTGAAGTATAGTAGTGTTATAGACAGCTACTAATAAAACCACTGACTGTAAATAGTACTAAGCCTATGTACGTATCAGCATAGCCAAGATCTTGTACTTTGAGCTTCTGCAAGCTGGCAGGAGCCAAGCAATTCTTACTGCAGCTCTCGCTTACTATTACGTCACAATCCTACGTCATTAACAACTACGTGTCGGTGTGTCTTTGGACTGAAATATGCGTTCCTATATCATACAGCAGAATCGGCCTGTCCTGCTGTTAGGGTTTTAAGAGCTGGACATGCTATATCCGACCGTTGTTGATTTCAATCTTGTTACTCATCGATTATCGCGCAATACAGTTAAAGGAAGTAGGCAAGGGGATCACGATGCATCTTTGTATTCCATGTGATCGATTTTTCGGCAGCGAATCTGCATTGGAACAGCACCAACGGGATGCAGTTGTGCATGCAGAAACCTTCAGATGTGAGACTTGCGATTGCGGGTACAGCAGCGTGAAAGGACTCGAACAGCACCTGAAGGACTCACCCGCGCATACGGAGACGTTTGATTGCAAAACTTGTAAACGCTCTTTTAGCAGCGAAAAAGCACTTGGACAGCACCTGGAGGATGCGCCTGTCCATGCGGAGACCTTCAATTGCAAACCATGTAATCGCTCTTTTGGCACCAAGCAAGCGCTAGAACAACACAGCCGCGATTCACCAAACCATCGAGAAAACCCAGAAATCCCGGGAGTACTTTCCTTGGAAACTATTTCATCGCTCCGAGATCGCTCGTCTCTGACGCCAATCGCCCGTGTGCGCGAACACAAGAGTCAGCGAAGTCATCAGGCCACCTCAGACCACGCCCAGGACGTGACTTCCATGCCGAATAAGCCAACGCTGATACTCAAGGAATCCCTTCGAGCCTTTGCTTCGCCTGATCAAGATCCGAGCACCACACAATTCAAGGGGAACAGGGCGAGCAAGCCTGAGCGGCTACATGAGAAAAAGACGTCTTTCATGTTTCCCGCACTCCACCAGAGTGTTGCGGATGCAGTCGCGCCGGAGATTGCCTCGACATGGTTCTACGAAAACGACAGCGACGACAATCTGGAGCACGAATACCAAACCAGCGTCATGGGAAAGTTTACGTGCACTTCCAAGGCCTGTAGAACACAGCAATGGAATAGCAAAGTGGTAGCAATCTTGATAAGGGGATATGCTCGGAATGGGTACAGTGCTGTTGTGTTCAATCAGAGATGCAGAGCTTGCGACCGGCTGGGAACCTTCACGCTCGATGAGACCTCGTATGTTGAGCGAATTGCATACAGGCTAAGAGTGTGGGCAGACGTACCGGTTGTACAGACAGTCTACGTCTTCATGAAACGCCTGCCACATGAATCGGAGTTTTGCGAAGGCTGTAAGAGAGGCGTTTGTCGGCAGAACCCTGTCTCTGCAGCGTACTCGACGAAGCGAGGGCAGTTCCGCGAGCGTTAGCTCGAATCCATGGCCATACCAAGCTTTTCGTAAAGAGCAGCCTCGAAAACGAAGATATTGTAGGAATCATCAAACGCTTACATAGACAACTTGTGCTAAAAGTCGAGCAAGCCAAAAACTGTCGCTTTATAAAACTAAAGCGATATGATTGTCTTAAGAATGCCAAGTCACTAAACTGCTCGAAATATGAGATTTATTAGAGATGAATTCTGAATGTTGAAACCGCGCAGAGACTGCCGACTGTGTTACTTAGTCAACCAGGTAGAAGACGTTGTAACATACACGTAGGCAAAGACATAGTACAAGAACTTCTAGGTATCCCAGGCGATCGTGAAGTCGACGGGTATGTAAGGCATCACATTTTGCCAACTAGTTATTTTTCAGTCAGAGCTTCTGTGGTCTGGTTGCAAGATTTTTCTTATTCACTTCCGTTATCTATGCTAGATACTCATGCTACTGCGCATCTGTTATAGCTAGCGGTCTCGTGCTGTCCAAGGTTATGCCGACCGGCATTTGTCTGACGCCGAGAGTCCTGCTGGGCATCCGGGCATAACACTAGCACTACTTGCGTGATCGCTACCTCGGAAAGCGGCAATAGAGCCCGAGCCTATAGTACCCTCCACATTTGAGTCGTAGATCTGAATCTCAGCGCCCCAGGTGTTCGCCAGGTCAGGGTAATAACATTGCACATCCCTGTCCATCTGTTGGTAATCCGCGTCTGTGTTTAGCAGATACGTGTTCTGCGAATCATTAAAGCAGTCGGTGAAATCGATTCCGCCGTTGGTAAAGTATTCGTCCTGGTACGTTTCGCGCTTGCCGATGGTGTTCGGGTCGCTCTTGTGGCCAAAGCCAAAAGACATGACAGCGTGATCCTCCTCGTAAGCAGTCATGGTGAAATGCATACTTGTATTGTGATGGTTATACATATGGAACACTGGCCACATGGTACCATTGGCCAATTTCATGCGAGCAATTCTCGGATGGTGGTGCGGGATGAAACCATCCAGAGTGAAAGGTAGCTTGAACAGCTCACTAAGTTGGGATTCTGCTTCAAAGATCATTTCGTTGCGTTTCCATCCAATAGAAATGCTGTTCTGAGCGAGTTTGTCGTGGATGATTTTGACTGTAGAGGCACCATGCTGGGCCACGCCGATAAAGGTGGCCGCTGTTGAAATGGCACCCCAGATACAAGTGGCTGCATCGAGACGGCTTTCTGTGAAGGATTTGCAACTGGTCGCTAGTCCATAGAATGCGAACACTTGGTTCGTCACCCAGAAAGCAGCACCAAGAAACCAAGGTATGGCTCTTTTAGTGACAGTGTTCCCATGGTGCTCAAACTCGTGGATCTGTTGCTCTAGATGGAGGACGAGGTCTCGTTCTTTGCCCATCTGGATGGTGAGGTGCACAAATGCAACGAGCACGATTCCCATCACTACGGTCAAAAAACCCATCATCCTAACAGCTTGCTTCAGACGGCCGTTATTGCGGTTGAGGGAACGCCACATCGTTGTAGTCTGGCTGCCGCCTAGCAACTGCTCTTCCGTGCAGCCGTCAGTTTCGTAATGTTTCTCCATTCTGCGCCAAGGTCGTCGTGTAGAAGAGTCTGGTTTGTGGCCGACAAAGAGATATAAGCACGAATGGTTGCTGAGGCGAGATGATGAGAAGTATGAACTCAGGGTTTCAAAAGACTTTCGGGCATTATATAGACAAAACATTTCTCTCCTAAACAATGGGTACAACACTGTAGCGTGCCGAGTTGCTCGTTGTCCACCTTTTCTGCTCCAACAGAGATATTGTTACCCACCTTAATCGCCTGATGTGGCCTCTATCCGTACAGCTCCCGATTGGGAAGTCAAACTCATCACACTATTCAGGCTCTAGGAACGCAAATGGATGAAAGAATCCATATCTAGAGGATTTGGCCCCATCCTTCACTGCGAAGAAATATGGAGACTCTTCCTAGCGTCGCCTACTACCCGGTCGTTGGATGCAGCTGTTACATAAACCTCTATTTGTGCTAAGTAGGTTGATTCCTGCTCGGAAGTCGGGACTCCGATGCGTCTTCGGGCTGCTGAAGATGGGTGGATGCTGATGAAAGGAATGGAGGCTTGTGACAGTAGTCCTAGTCACCACTGCGAGAACCTATGACATTCAAGATCACCTCCATCGCTAAGAGCAACTTCACAGCCAAAACTGGTCTACTTACCAACATAGACTAGAGCTAAGCGGCTCAGTCGCTATTTATTCTTCGCTTTCTCCACTAATGTGTTTGCGTCTTCGAGCGTTGTCATGCTGGTCAAATCCGCCAATGCAGATAAGAGGTCCTTTCCGGTTCCACCTATGTCTTCCAACACCTGCAAGAGATTCTTTGTTTTTGCAACGATCCCTTCGTTCTTCCATTTCATCAATAACATAGCTGGTTTGAGAGCAGTCATGGATCTCTCCTCCACTAGATAGAGTTGGTGATTTGGCAGAGACGCGGAGTATTCGAGCAAGCTTGAGCTCGATGCTGCTTCATCCTTGTCACTGTTTCTGCTTTGTTCTTCGGCGAATTGATCCCAGCCAGCTACTACGTAGGTGATTGTGATCTTGAATCCAAGCGGCAGTTCTTCGGTGCATGTTACCCCATTTTTCTGGCTGCTTATAGCCGCTTTGTAGCTTGAATCTTCTGATCTAACGATGAACTGAGACATATTGGGTTTAGCATCCGTCTCCGGCCGAACTGCGGTGGAGGAATGCGGCCAGAATATCTGTGACAGCATTGAATGATCGTGCAGGATTTGAATGACGTCTTCATCGTTAAAGCCCACCGGGAGCGGATACTTCTTTTTGCTGCCCTGTTTGGATGAATAAAAATCTGAATACTTGTCAGACATGTCCCAGGACTGCGATGCGGAGGTCGGCGAAGGCCCACGTACAAGAAGTCATTGGGTTATCCTCTCTTATCTTTCGAAATCATATCCAGCGATTCCCTCTCACCTCATTAAATAGCAATGGAGGAGCTAGAGGATGTTTGGTTGTATGCTCAAGATTGGTTGAAATTTATATTACCTGCGTTTGGTCTTCCAAAGGATACGTCACATGTGAAGTCAAACTGACAGAGAAGCATTAAAAATATATGCTTTAGCGGGAACGACGGCAGCCGCTTGGACCTTAATTGAGCCGCTCGTCATGCATGCCTGCTTCCTTGTCTGTGCTGGTCTGTGCTACGCACAAACTCTGCGTAGCATCCACAATAGCTCTTGGATCTTTTTACTAATTTCTTTGTTCTTAGTTGGTGTAAGAAGAAGAGCTTCCAAAGATCTACTATCTAATTTCAACGATGATGTTGATGTTCTCTTCGAAAAAATCACTGCTGGCATCCACAAAACTGTTTAAGGCCCCCGACATGGTGCGCCGACGTGGAGTTCAGCTGCAGAACGCGGAATATTGACCCACAAATAAAGGACGTCAAACTCACCAGCGCCTTGACCTTTTGATCCTATTACGGGTCCTGCTCTCCCCATAAATCACTGTTAGACCCGCGCGTAATCGCCGAGAGGTAGTGCTTACTTCCAAGATTGAATCAGGTATGGTTTCAAGCTTTCATCTTTGATGAGTTGGGTGTACAAAGATCCACCGTGCATATATCGGTTACATACAACTCTCTCCGCCTTCTCAACTTTTCGCCAGCACACACTACAAGCCCAGCCAAAATCTCCTGAATTTCTCAATCGCTTTCACATGTATGGCGAAACAGTAGCACTCTGTGTTGCAATCAAATCGCTGCACGGACTTCTGTGGGTTTGGGATTCCTGCATTGATCATTCTTCTACCAGTCTAGCTTGTCGTCGGGACATGTCAAGCCCGAGCAGAATGTCTCATCTTGCTCAACCCCTGCAGCTATTTTTGGCAGAACCTGTCGAGCGGGCCATATTTCACTCCCCAGTGTCTTTTCGCGCTCGTGATGTTGCCGAAGTAAGCTACGAACAGTTTGCTGCACAAACAACGGACCCTTTTCCATTCTCGAATGCATCTCTCCACTGATATATACCCCAGCTTCATGGTTCTTTTGTGTGTTCATGCAGAGCCACTTATCCTCCGTCAAAACCCGTTTGAACATGGAGTCAATCGCTTCGAACTCCTCGTCGGTGGCATCCTTATGGCGATACACTTCATACTCCATGGAGCAATGCCGGGCTGAAGTCGGGACGCATCTCATCATGTAGAAAAAGTGAGGCCTATTCTTTGTCAGTCCATCTGATGATGCTCGCACAACCTTAAATCTATCAACTTACGTTACGGTCATGCAAGCATTAGGAAAATAGTAGGTGCTGCGAACTCTCATACCCTCATCCATAGCAATGCTCTCTGCGTTAGTGAAGTGTTGGATGTGTCCGCCATTTGTAACGACCGCGTACAGCTTAAGGTCTGTGATGCCAGCTACGTCTGGGTGAGCGGTCGGGCAATGATAGCATTCATTGTAGTTGTC
Organism: Dothidotthia symphoricarpi CBS 119687; assembly: GCF_010015815.1. Lineage (NCBI taxonomy): Eukaryota > Fungi > Ascomycota > Dothideomycetes > Pleosporales > Dothidotthiaceae > Dothidotthia > Dothidotthia symphoricarpi. Next base: position 38,671 of record NW_022985038.1, read on the forward strand.
GGCTAGCGCCTTCCAGTTGTAATCACCGCCCATCTCCCAGGTGTGATCGAAGCGATAATCATCAAAGTTGAAGATATCCATTCGAGGTTGCGTGTCCACCCCTGCAAATTCATCTTCCCATTGGATCTCTTTTGCAACATCCATGTTCACCCATATGAAACCTTTCTGGTCAATGTGGACGTTCACCGGTAACAGACCATTCTGGGTCTTGTCGAATCCTTCCATCTCTTCGTATCCTGGTGCTTTTGCCAAGTTGCCCTTGAGTCCATACGACCAGCCGTGGTATTTGCAGGATAGAATCTTCGCTCGACCTTGGGACTCCGTCACAACAGGAAAAGCCCGGTGTCTGCAGACATTGTGAAACCCGTTGATGTTTCCGTCACGATCCCGACACAAGAAGAAACGGAAGCCCGCTTCTTCGAATTGCACAAAATCTCCGGTAGTCGGAAATCTGTGCTTGTGTGTGACTAGAATCCATCTCTTGGAGAATATAGCTCGTCTCTCAAGCTGATATAGGGCATCAGATCTGTACCATGACGATGGGAGACTCCGCGACGTAGTGGTGGTGCGGTCCTCATTAGAGGATTTTGTGTAACCAAGGAGCCTCCAAAGATATTGGCTCATGATGTCAATAAAGCAAAAGACTCGACAATATAGGACATGCTGCTTCGACTTCTGCTTCTCCTATATCCCTTCATATTGTGGTGGTGGGTTGTGATAACGAGACGACAGTCAAAAGCCGTCCACGTGACCGGGAAGTCCCGGTCAGATGATCGGACATTTTGGCCGGCATTCGCATTACGCTTATCGCTTATCTGGCTTATCGCCACCTCGCTATCCAGCACCCAAACCGTCGCGCGGTAATTTCCACAAGCGCGGGATCGTTTGGCCCATCGTGAACAGCTGTGGACAGCGGACACTAACCCAGTTCTTGAGCATCTTGGAATTTCAGAACTGGCCTCCCAAAGAGACATTCTCTAGATGGCAGGAACCCAGCGACGTGATCAAAGTCATCCATACCTTTCAACGATGCGCGCAAGACAGGCTTGCGAAAATTGCCGGTCCGTGCGAACCGAAATGACAGCTCCCTCAACGACCTGTGATTAACGCAAGTGCAGTCGCAAGAAGTCAAGATGCTCAGGAGAGAAACCAGTCTGTTCATGTTGTGTGCGCTTACGACAAAGATGTGTGTATGCAAACCACTGTCGAACCCGCGCAAGGCCAGAAGAAGAACCCCACAATGTTATTGATACAGGTGCTACCAACGATGTAATGCATGTCCTCCACATTTGCGCCTGCCACTCACAACTTGATAGTCCAGTCGCCTCAGCGCAATTGAAAGCATGCTAAATCAACTTGCTGCCGCAATCGAGTATGTGTGAGATCAAACGTTCTATATTTAGCACTGACAAGTTGTCAGTCTACAGCGACCTTCTGCACCCAGCGAGCCTTCCATCTACCGTGCTCTCAGTGATGAGCCTTCGACCACACAGTCGTCACGGGATCCGGCAACCCAATCTTCACCGACATTCCCTGTCGCTGAGCCAAATTCAATGCATCGATGGTACGGCCTTTCAGCGACACAGCTGCCACTGGCTAATTTTCATGGTAGCATGCAAGATCTACAATTGCCAGAAGCAGTCATCTCTGAGGGTATTGAGCTGTACTTTGCAAACCACTGCAATCAGCCGTGCCCCATTCTGGCTTACTCCGGTTTGCTTGAGCCCAAACCAGGAGACCTTTTACCTCCGATAATCTTATATCCAATGCTCGCTCTCAGTTTACGCTCGTGCGGCCATTCTTTTTTCAGCGATAAAACAGAAATACGGGATTGTCTAACCAAGTTAACACAGCTCTCATGGGAGCTCCTCTGCAAGGCATACTGTGCGTTCGACATCGACGATGCCTACTTTCAAGGGCTTTGTCTTCTGGCGCAAGTAGACTCTGGAGGTAATTTGATACATGAATTCGAGATTGTAGAGACCAAGTAATGACTGATTGTGCAGATGGAAGGTCCGATAGAGCCCGTGCCCAGGTGGCACTTGGATTGAGACTTGCGCAAGGAAGTGGTATGTTAGGTATCAACTCGCTCAACGGTCTCGAGCTCGCCGATCGAGCTCGTAGGCAAGAGATCGTATGGTCACTTTTTATGTTGGATAGAATGCTTCTGGGAGGAAACACAAGAGACCCTTCGAGTCCGATCACAGCGTTCGAGCTCCCTGTGATACAAGGCGGCCCTTCCCACCCGGATATCCTTCCCCAACTATCTGAGGTGGACATCTCACTGAGCTCCGTAGAATCGGGAGTGATCGTTTCACCACAAAGTGCCGTATGTCTGCAAGTTCAGATCATTCGGATTTGGGAGTGCGTTATGGCCAATATTGCCCAACCTCCATCGAGTACCGATGTGCCACTATGGAGACATGACTCGCCTCGAGCCGCAATCTTGACAAGACTTTTAGACTTCCAGATGAGTGAGTTCTTTTGTCCTTCTGTGTGAAAGAATCTGACCGGTGTCCTAGGGTGTGAAACTGCGGGCCACAGTTTATCGTGCACAGGCTCACCCACTCGAGTGCTGGAAGAACCAGGCTTGGCGAACTACTTCCTCATATGGTTGCGGTTTCAGCTGATTCATTGTGTGATCAACTGCTGCTTGTTCGTATAACCCAAGCTATGATAGATCGACTTACTAAAAAGCATCCAGAAACCACCCTTTCATCATACACATCAAAACAATAAAACTTGAGCATCGAGTGCCCTTGACCTTCTTGCAAAAGTCCTACGAGTTCTCTTTAATCCATGCCAACTGGGTCTTCAGACTCCTCAATGACATGGATGACGCAGGCTTGGTGCTACATGACCCCTTCATTGGTCATATTGTCGCAATTGCAGCATCTATACACCTAGAACATACTATAAGCCAGTATCCCACAGTCGCTGCTTCTGCGAAACAAAAGTTTGAAAAATGCTTGGGTTTCGTGAGGGGACTTTCGCAAGAATGGCCAAATATGCAAGTTACTGTACGTTTTTATGCTTTCTGCGATAGGTCCCACGAGAGAGCTAATATCTAGCAGGCTTCCCTTCTTGAACAACTTCAACTGCGAATCCGCCACCGATCGAATATGAACTCCGTTGAGGAAGAGTACGATGGTGCAGCCCCACCCAACGGGGCTCGTCAAGTACACCTTGAAGAAGAGGATTTGCAGTTGATGTGGAGACTGTTCGACTTTGCTTCAACATCTACCAAGTTGCACGCAGATTACGCTCTAGACGAAGAATGGGCCCCTGACATGACCATTATACCACAGAATGCGGATGACGTACCAATTGATATGGACTTCCATATTCCTAGAAATCCACATGCATCCACCGGTATGCTTGTTCAGGCGACGAACTCGAGCATGCCGAATATTGCAGTCGGGTCTATTTATAGCTTTGGGACTTTTGATATTCCATATGGCGATTAGGATTTACTTGGCAAACTTTCGCTCGGTTACTCTCCTGCGGGGTTCAAGTCAATTCGTCTATACACGGCATTGGCGGTAAGGTGAGGGTGAAATATATTGTACCTTGGCCCGACCCCTAGTCATCGTTTGTACAATGCCCACGCCACTCCGCAATCTTTTCACACCTTCACGCAATAATTTTTGCTGTCAGCTCGAGCTGCCTTCCAGATCTGACACAATGGGCCGTGGAGACCAAATACAGGATCTGAATCAGGTATGGCCACATTGTTAATCTCGACAGACAATTCTTCCATAGATTCGTCGCCTTCGCAGTGGTTATTTCGCCATCGCGGAGCTGCCTTTAAAAAATCAGTTAACGATCAAAACCTTTTGATCGCAGATTTACCTTAGGATATACGCCAATGTACCTATATCCGTCGTTGGAGGATAATGATCGGTGCGATACACCTGCTGGAACCACAACTACATCCCCAGCAGAAACATCGACTTCAACGCCGTCTGTTCCCGCGTCTTGCTTAGCTCGCCCAAGAGCTAGACGTGAAGTTCCTCGAATTATGGCTGCAGGATTGCAATTAGATCAGGAAACGTGATTCTAGCATTCTCATTCGTACCATAACATTCATGAGTATTTGGATGAAAATGTGGTATCTTTATCTCTCCCCACTCGCCCTGATTCGACGTCAGCGTGAGTTCAAGTGCTATTCTTTGCCGAAGAGGCTGTCTCAGCTCACTCTTTTTTCCCAGTCGTTATTCTCGCAAAATTGCTTCGCGAGCTCAGAATTTATAGAGGCCGGGAGAACATTTCGGTAGATTAGAGCTGGCAGGATACTGTTTGGAACGTTGGTAGTCTTGGGGAGGGTGTACTGCTCCGGCCATGTAGTAGCCATGGTGCCTGTATTCTCGATGATGCGAAGCTACTTTTGCTGTTGTGCGCGGATCGATGTCAAGGAAAGGCGGGAATACAGTGTCGACTGGCACCTTTAGCGCCGGCATTAATCCCGCATCAATCCCGCATCCGTTTCCGCCTCTTCCAACATCTCCGTGCCGCATCCGCTTTCAGGGCCTGCATAACAATCAATGTATGTTTTGTCAAGGATTTCTTTCTCTTATACAGAAAGGGACCCTTCAATCGATACATGAGTAGAACCGGAACCTCATCATGCACACGAGCAGTCGTATTATCATAGTCGGGGCGGGCGTGTTTGGCCTGTCGGCAGCACTTGAACTGACCCGCAAAGGGTACAAGAACATCGCGATTCTGGATCGTCATGTACCTCCAGTCCGTACTTTTGTTCAAGACAAGTGAAAAAAGCTGATCCCAATCAAGGTCCCCGATGGCTCCAGTGTAGACATCTCCCGGGTAATACGATTCGATTACAGAGATGCAGTTTATGCCAAGATCGCGAAGGAAGCGTACGATGTCTGGCATTCTGCTCCGGAGTTCCAGGGCATATTCTTTCCTAGTGCAAACGCATTTATCGCTAGCAAAGCGTACGGAAGATCCCACGTCGACAAATGTAAAGATGTACTCGACAGTTTAGGTCTCCCTTGGGAACAATTGCCGGACCAGGAAACCATCAAAAATATGTTTCCGATGCTGTACGGTGACAAACTTCAGTCAGAGTTGTACGGGTATTGCAATCGAAGTTCAGGATGGGCTGATGCTCAAAAAGCGATTGCATTTCTACGTGATCAATGCATTGCGGGCGGAGTATCTTTCATATGCGGCACACAAGGTACCGTTGTAGCTTTTCAAAAAGACAAAATGACTGACAAAATCCTTGCGGCAAAAACGGCGAGCGGACATGATGTACAAGGAGATTACTTCATCCTCTCTGCCGGTGCTTGGTCATCAAAGCTGGCTCCTATGTACAACTCGACAATTGCTACTGCACAAGTACTAGCTTTTATCAAGCTGACTGCTGCAGAGGTAACGGCCCTCAAGAGCCTGCCCCTATATATCGATTACGATTCTGGCTGGTTCTCCTTTCCACCCCACGAAGAGACCGGGTTGTTGAAGATCGCAGTACATGGCTGGGGTTACACAAGAACGACAGACAAAGACGACCTTTCCTTACCTCCAACAACAGTTCGAAGCAGACGTACAAACTTCGCCCCAAATGATGGCATTGCTAGGTTACGCGCTGGTCTTCAAATAACTCTACCTGCGTTGGCAAATCGAAAATTCGAGCGTGTAGCTGTCTGCTGGTACAACGACACTCCATCAGGCGACTTTATCATCGACTACCATCCGGACCACTCGAACCTATTCCTTGCCACAGCCGGCAGTGGCCAGTAAGTCTACTACACCACGCGCGCGCAAACACACTTACTGACAGCCTGAAAGTGCGTTCAAGTTCCTACCCGTGCTTGGTAAATATATAGTGCAAGGATTTGAAAACTCTCTGCCGCGCGATCTCGCTCAAAAATGGCGCTTCAGAACTGAATACAAAAACAAGGAGGACACCTTCCATGGCGATGGAAGTCGCGGTGGTCCGGCAAGGCGAGAGTTCACGACGCTAGAGAAGTCGCAACTGTGATATTATATGGAAGAGACTTTTCGGCAATCAACAATGAAGTATCTCATCCTGACAAACGACGTAAAGTGATAAATGAATACTTGTGCGCAGATAAGCCCACCTCCTGCGCATTAATTTCACACAATTCAAGCTAGCGAATCATGCAGTAGGCCTACTTTCATTTTACTTTGCTTACCATCTTGCACATGTATCTCCAGAGAAACGTGAAATGCTGTGATGCGCTATTCCAAAGGATGGTTTCTTAAGAGACATTTTGACACTGTACGTTTGTGCGACGCTGCTTGTTATTTGCTGAAAAATCTAGTTTCTGACAGCTGAAACGATATCAATTCTCGAACGAATAACCCGTTGTCTAGACTTCATGTTCATAAGACCCAGAAGTTCTTGTAGAGGGAGGGAGTCCTGCCGGAACCCTAGATCACCTTATGGCGCCCGTATCTTGAAATTTGTTGTGTTCAATACGCTCTTCATCATTTGGGGGTGACGTATGCGTTTTGTGTAGATGTGTAACCCGCCATCTCACACAGATTGTGTCGATGCATATTTATCTAACATCCGCAATTATTCATCTTCGTTCCCGTCCTCATCCTCGTCCTCGTCCTCTACTTCGCAACCCATTAGATTATTGAATAAACTAATAGCCATGGTCTTAGCCTCTTTTTCAGAGACCTTTGATCCACCTGCTCGCTGTGCTTTCCAGGAGATCTTAACAATTGTGGCCCAGTCTTTTGCCTCAGTTTTGGTTGGATCGCCAGCGGCGATATCAAGCGAAATTTCCTCACGAGATGTCCATCCAAAGTAGATGTGGACGGTGATGCCTTGCGCGTCGTCAGGCGCGTTAGTTTCAATTAACCACTTGTCCTCCATAACTCGCGGTTTATAGCCTTTCAGCATGTTGTTATAGTCTTTATATGTGATAGTGCAACCCCATTGTGCTACTGCCGGCGGAGTTGCGAAAGGGATATTATTCGACATTGTTGTTTGCAAGCCCGAACCGGATCTAAAGGTGGGTCTGCTTCGATAAATGGAGCGGGAGGAAGGTTTTGATATGACACGAATGTGCTCGGTTTGGTGGTAGACGCCCGATACAACAGCGGGGAGAAAAGCGTATGCGAATGGCCTAGAGATAATAGAGATGGGTCGTAGTCAAATGCGACGCGAACAATGATGGTAATCGAACGTTGTATGAGCTCCTGGAACAGGCACACAGGAAAGATTAGATAATAGGCTGATTTCCTCTAATAAGTAAGATACTGAGTCGGTGGGCAATCGTGGGGCAACGGGCGGGCAATAGGCAGCCCGCTGAGTTAGCAGTTACGTAATAGGTCACGTGCTAATCTCATAATGTGAACACGGGCACTCGAGAAGATGGGATAATTGGTTGATTCCTCTAGCAAGTGAGATGCTGAGTTAGTGGGCGATCGCGGAGCAGCGGGTTCTCCTGTAACCTTTCATCTCACATAGATGGTGTCGACGCATAAAGCACATCTGGACTATCATTGAATAAACGTGGAAATGTTATGAAACATTAAGTGATCTACCTCATAAGGACCATTACACACTCGTCAATCCGCTGCCAATCCTTTCGCCGATGTTGTCGCTCAACTTGTCGCCTTGTCCGGAGCTCAAGATGCTACTGTGCCCATTGCGTACGTCGTTGCCTATGTCATCTTTTGAATCCTTGCGATGGCACTTACTACTGCTCGAAGGTTCCGGCAACAGCGGCCCGTGTTTCAGATAATGGCTATGATCACCATCTGCACTTTCAACAGCCGACTGTCCCTTACCCCACATCCTATACCTTCCACCAAGATAGGTCCAATGCCAGTCTTCCCAGCGATCCTGCTCCAATACCTCTCTGTAGTGCAGGCTACTTCCTGGCCAGACAGCAGTCACTTTCCCATTATACCCGCGTTTATCTGTCATCGTTGTACGTTAGTAGGAAAGCCCATATCTTCTCTGGGAGGGCCACGAGGGAAACAACATGAGGAAAAAAGGCAGACATACACCAACTCGAGCAGTTCCCCGTCCACACAGCGTCTTTCATGAACTCTTCAACCTGATTATTGAAGTCATCCTGGGCACCTTTGTCTGGGTCAAATGTGGCGACACCGAAACTATCGACACGCTTAAGAAGGCGAACGACAAAATCTGCCATTGCTTCGAGGCTACCTGCGAAACTATCAGCCTGGAAAACTGTGTATTGGATCAAGCTTGGTGCCTACCTATCAAGCTGCCGTTTGCGACCGGGCAGTTAGGGCCGAGCATCGATAGATAATTCGGGAATCCGGCGCACCCAAGACCCAAGTACGACGCCGGATCATCTCTCCAGAGATCTCGCAGATCGATGTTGTTACGACCGAGTAATGGAAACCGCGGACGAAACGAGGTGTTGAAGCCGGTCGCGGCTATGATAACATCGGATGCTTCAATCCCGTCCTGCGTTTTGAGGCCCTCGGGCTCGCACGATGCGATAGGATTGAATATGCATTTGACGTTTGACTCTTGAAGGATGCGAAGGAACGGTTCTCCTGGACTGATCCTGCGACAGCCTAGTTCGTAGTTCGGTATAAGCTTCTCGCGCAACACAGGATCCGCGATGCGGTCTTCCATCCACGATGCCATTTCCTGGCGCTTCTGCTTCTGCGTTGAAGAGTCTTTGTGGAAGACAGGAAAGAGCATGTTGTAATAGCTTTCAAAATCCTTGCAGCGCTGCAAATATTCATCGTCGGAGGTGTCCGCGGCGCTTCCGAGTTCTTGAAAACTTTCGGGTAGTGTTGTGATCCATGATGGGGTTCGAATGTATACCGAGAGCTGTTTCACCAAGGGTTGGATCTGTGGTACAACTTGTACAGCGCTTGCTCCTGCTCCAATGACACTTACTCTCTTTCCTGTTAAATCAACTGAATGATCCCAGTTTGCTGTATGTATCAAAAGACCTTTGTAGCTATCTAGACCACGAATATCAGGGTACTGATAGTGGTTCAAGATCCCAGAAGCATTAATCAAGAAGTCAGCCTCTCTTCCAGTGGTGAGAATGCCGTTGCATTCTGTGTCAACCATCCACTTGCGTTTGTGCTCGTCCCATGCACATCTTTTTACCGACGTGCAAAACTCGACGCGTTCCCGCAAATTAAAATGATTGACCACTTGCGAAAGATACTTTTGAATCTCTCCAGAAGACGCGAATCTGCGAATCGAGTCCTTCATTAGCCTTGATCTGAATAAGCCTGAGATTGAGCACGAACAAGGTGGACCAGTTCTTCGTTGGTGCAAAGGAATATTGATAGATGTCGCTTGGCACATCGCACGCACAACCTGACGAATTTAGTTGTCTTTGATTCAAGTCACATTTATCTTGTTAAATACCTGGATACGTATTCTCCAGCCATGTACCTCCGACATCATGGTTCTTTTCCACAATCTGGAATGTGTAGGCGTGTGACAAGTACTTTTTGAAGTGATGTGCTAGGGAATAAAATTTGAGTTTCTGTGATCATCGCGTCCTGTGACAACGCTCTAGCTTACCTAGTAAAATGCCAGAGACGCTATGTTCGTCAGCGATGTTATTGCAAATCATAGTATAACTGACCCGGCCCCGATGATCAAAATGTGGCGTTTCTCCGCCATCGTTTCATCCAAAATCCTCATTTGCCGACGTTCTTTTCTCGAGGATTGCAAGTTGTTGACGGGGTTGGCTGCATCTCAACCACCAACAGCTGGCACACCGAACCATAGATTCATTATCAGAACGGTTTCTTGGCTTTCAGAATATCCCATTAACTATGAGGGTGGCGGATTGTTGACGGACCGTATCCGTCGGCCGGATCGTTGTACAAGATAGCGGGCCGATGTCCGCTATCTCCGATCACGTGTGATACGCACAGAGCATCGAGACCACCAATAGACGCGGTCGGAGCGTTTGCAAGCGCGTATACCAGCAGTCTCTTACCTGAGCCATTGATCAAATAGGCTGCATGTCCCCCAAGACCTCCAAGGCCGTTCCATCCCCCCCGAAACATTGGCATGGCAGCAAACGACCCGGGACTCGCGCCACTTGGCGCGCTGGCTGAAGATCCTACCAAAGGTGCCGTAGGCCTTTCTGATGACGATGTGCCTATTGCGCCGGACCAGTTCGACGAGAAGTTCGAGACGACGAAGAAGGAGATCTGGGCGTATTATTGGTATGTGGCCGTCGTTCTCGGTGATGATCGTGAGCTGTAGCGTTTGCAGCTGTTAATTCCAATCTGACTTGTGTAGCTACTATGTCGGCGACAATGGGCTCACGCTCTTCAACTTTGGCCCGACCGCTTTCCAAAACCTTATGTACCAGGCCGCTGGTGACTCTGAGACGCTTTCCTTCATGGGCAGAACCAGGACCGTCAATAGTATCGTTCTGTTGTGCAATGGTATCAGCTTTGCGATCCAAATCGTTGTTTTCCTTATCCTCGGCTCTTTCGCGGATTTCGGAACATGGCGCCCCAACATTCTCATCGGCCTCTCTATTATCGCTTTCGGCATTAGCTTTGGCTGGCTGGGCGTTCACACCCAGGAAGACTGGCATATCGGCGTAGGCCTGTCAGTGACTCTGCGTGAAACATGCGTCCGACATTCGCTGAATTTTACAGATACATCGTCGGTCTCATTGCATATCAAACTACCATCACATTTTGGACGGCCGCATTCCCTGCCCTAGCCAGAAACACTCAGGAGCTACGAATCAAAGCTCAAGAGTTCACCGATGGAACAATTACTCGTGCAGAGTACGACTTTGCAGACATGATGAAGAGAAACGAACTTTCTAATACTGCCTTTTATGTCCAATCGGTTTTCGAAGTGCTTATCCTAGCGGTTATTGTAGGTATCATGTTCAGTCTGCACGTGAACGATAGCGAGGCGAACAACAACTGGGGGCTTTCCGTACTCATCGCCTTTGCAACCGGAGTCTGGATTCTATGTGCTATTCCCTGGTTTGTTCTTGAAAAGAGACGGCCTGGCCAGGATCCGGGAAAAACCAACATTGTGCTCGCAGGTATCAAGCAGCTGAAATACGCCCTTACTCAGATCTGGCAGCTGCGTCAAAGTCTGGCCTATTTGATCGGGTACTTTCTTCTTGGCGACAGTCTCAACACTACCGTAACTGTCATTGGCACTCTCCAGAACGAAATTGTCGCATACAACAGTCTAGAATTGACATACCTCCTGATCGTAGGTATTGCCGCGCAAGCTGTCGGTATCGGCGCCTTCTGGCGCATCCAGAAGCATTATGGACTCTCCACCAAAACCATGTTCATGGTTATCGCTGTGTGCATTGTCCTCCTCGACGGCTGGGGTATGATTGGTATCTGGACGCAGTCTTTTGGTTTCCACAAGAGATGGGAAGTCTGGGTCTACCAAGCGTTCTATGGACTCCTTGTTTGTCCATGGTACAGTTACTCACAGACCATGATAAGCGAGGTTACGCCGCGAGGCAAGGAGTTTCTGTTTTTCAGTCTTTTTTCGATTGTTGGCAAAACGAGCGCATTTATTGGACCGTTGGTGAGCAGCGCAATCATTGATAGGACGGGCAACAACAGCAGTCCGTTTTACTTCTTGTTCGCGCTGAGCTTGGTGAGTTGCGCATGGTTATACCTTTTTGTGGATGTAGGAAAGAGCAGGAGCGAGCAGCAGCTTTTCTTGGAAAGGGAGAGGAGTTTGAAGATGGCGCTTGTGACGGCGGAAGAAGTTGATGCTTGAGCGATGCTCAGCGTTTGATAGTGTAGTGCGTGCTTTGATACATAATGTTCCTGTCTCTTTTCAGCGAGCGCGCTAGAATGTTTGTATATATAGATTTGGTGCCCAGCGCAAGCGTTTGGAGTTTATTTTTCCATATTCTTTCTCTTTTCATTTCAAGTTGCAATCTGTAGTGAGTTGATGTGATGACAGCGCAACCAAGGAAGGGTAGATGCGGGGTATGATGCTGACACGCGACACTTTGCCTGGCCTGGATTAGCTTATGCGCGCCTTGTGACCGCTGGTGGATGATCGTCCTGATCATGACACTCTTTACTTGGCAACCTCCGTCTGTTACCAATGGTCATTCTGTGATTTGGAACAAGAGTTGTCCACCCAACGATATCCGTTCCAGTGATTCACGATGTCACTCCGCGATGAGACGAATGTCATACCTCTGCACGAACCTCTGTCGTCACACTCAAACGAGCATGAATCTATTGGTCGCGAACAAGCTCGGAGGCATCGGGAGTCAGACAAAGACAGAGCTTTTGCTCTTGTAGGCTCCGCCCTGCTACAGCTTCCGATATGGGGTACTTGAAATCTCTTGTCGGCTCAGAACTGTCCTCACAAACCATAGGTTTTGCCATGAGCTACGGCGTCATGCAGGAATACTACGTCGACCACTGGATGCTGCAAGGCGATCGCAAACTCACTGGTATCATTGGCACGACGTCTAACGGTGTTATGTACCTGTCCATGCCTTTCCTGTTTGCTTTGTTCACCAGTCGGTGGGCCCGTTATCGCCAGGTTGCAGCGGTTGTCGGCGCCTTACTCGCGTGTTCCGGCTTCGTCTTATCCTCGTTAAGCAAGCACGTTTGGCATCTTGTTGCGACACAGGGAGTACTTGCAGCGTTAGGATGCGCACTCATCTACAGTCCGACAACGCTATCTCTGGGAGAATGGTTCAACACTGAGAATCGCATCTGCAATCGTGCCATAGCGTATGGAATCTGCTTGTCCTCCAAAAATATCGTAGGATCCGTTTGTCCATTCATATTCCGCGGACTCCTTGACCGTTATGGTTTTCGTACTACCCTAGTTGCATGGGCGGGCATTTCGGTCGGAACAGCTATTTTCTGTATCTTCATGATACAAACACCTTACTCTAGCATAGCAATAAGCACTCGAGAGCGAAAGATCCCCTGGCACTTCCTCAAATACCAGACCTTCTGGGTCTACAGCATCGCGACTCTACTCCAGAGCGCTGGATACGGTATCCCGCAGACATATTTGAGCGAATATGCCCGCAACGTCTCGGCCCTATCTCCGACGTTTTCAACGCTTCTTCTTACTCTGATCAATATTCCAGGCATATGCTCATCGACCTTCTTCGGGTTTTTGAGCGACAACAAACACTTTCAGCTCTCAGCTTCAACTGTGACTGGGATATCTGCTATCAGCTCCGCCCTGGCTGCGTTTCTCTTTTGGGGATTAGCTGCACGAGGTGATATAGCCTTGTTGGTACTGTTTGCCCTCACGTTTGGCTTCTTTGCTAGCGGCTATAGTGCGACTTGGGGAGGCATCATGAAAAATCTTGAACACGATGCTGCGGAAGAAAACGAGGCGATTGACAGTGGAATTCTTTATGGCTTACTGAATGGTGCAAGAGGCGTTGGATATGTCGCGGGTGGGCTTGTCAGTGTACCTCTGATCAAGGCGGGAAGCACAGATTCGATGGGACATTTTGGGTACGGAACGACGTACGGACCACTGATTCTGTTCACGGGTCTATCACTGGCTTTTGGGGGGTGGGGGTTGGTTATCAGTCCGAAGTGGAAAACCTTGCTGCGTCTACCGTCAGTGTAGTTTTTGTGTCGAACGGACACAAAGTTTATTGAGGTGTTCCCACCTATACTTAAATTGCACCAACTTGGCTACTCATCGGCCTCGGTGTTGCGGCGCCCCAAGATACTACCCAATTTGATATTCGTTCATTTCGTGATGAGTTCTCAGGCTCCTGACGTCTAGCATTTTCATCTTACAGCACAACTAGGGTCTTTATGAAGGTGGTTCTTATACATCTTCTCTTCGCTCATATGCATCAACCAACGTGTTCACAGAGGTGTGGCACGAGGTTTGGTGATCTCTAATAGTGTATCCGAGCGTATCCCCGACAGAAGAGAATAGATAGAATTTCCGACAGAATTTCTGACATGTAATAACAACTCGGGTAAAATATACCTCATAAGCAACGCCAACTCAATCTCCTGTATCTAGAGGGCGGATAAAAATGGTAGTTGTGAATTTTTGTCATCATTATGACAATGATGCACGAATATGAAATAAATTATGCAAGAGTTCAAAGTTGTCGATGAGATTCAAGTAAACACAAAAGCTACTTGCTCATAACTATTACTCTCAGAGTACCACCATTTTTTACAACGAAACAAATCTTCAGCGAACTTTGAATCCACCGTGGCATAGACCGCCAGCAGTAAAGACACCCTGAGAGTCGACACTCTTTTGAATCTGAACCAACTTTGCGTGATTGTCCGCCCCGTATCTTGCAAAGATGTCCTCACCCAGTCGGCCGTACCCGATGTACTTGTAAGGGTGGTATACGTCCAGGCGTTTGGCAGCGTTTTCCAATCCCTCGAATACTTTGTCGTAAAACTCACCAACGCGTGCATCATCCGCTGGCGAAGTATAAGCAGTGCTCAAAAGAGTCACTACAGTAGTAGTTAGTACCAACGATAATTAGGAAATCAGTGACCAAAGGAGGGCTTACTAAATAATGGCCCTTTGATGTCGTTTAGCCCAAGAGCATTTCCTCCTCGATCGGACATGGCACGAATAGCAGCTGATGAGATCGGGTAGGTGATGAGTCTCGGGTTCAGTCCTTCAATGGTCTTGAAGGGTTCTGTTTGCTCTCGGAATATCCGAAGTGATTCCTGTACCCACTCACGAGATGGATGATTGGATGTAGCCTGGAACAAATGTCTGTTTCTTGTTAGAAGGGAAATACACGAGAATGTTGGCTTCAATTTCTTACCTTGAAGGAGGAGGACTAGCAGGTATAGTGCCAGGTCCTGCGAGAGTACCCAAGGTGACGTTTTGATCAGATGCCGTAACAGCGGGAACACTATTGATAGCATCAAAGACGCGAGGTCTGGTAACTGGGTCAAAGTGCCGCAGAGTGGAAGTCAGCACGTATGAATCGGTACTTTGGACATAGCCGTAGAAGTATTCCATGGATATGTCCGCGTTGGCGTCGTGGGCCGTGTACAGATTATAGATTTCATCCACAGCCTTCTCTACGTAGGTTGCGTTCCAGGTCCGGGCTGCCGCATATATCGGTCCTTGTGGAAATGTCCGCACTTCGAATGAAGTGACGATGCCAAAGTTTCCGCCACCGGCGCCGCGGAGAGCCCAGTAGAGGTCGGGATTTTGTTGATCGTTTACAACCACTATCGTAGCGTTCGGCAAGACAAGCTACTCCGAGTCAGCATGTGAGAGTTATAGAGTATGGAAGCGGCTACTCACTTCATACTCAAAGACGTTGTCTAACGCCCATCCCCATCGAGGCGTAAGTGGTGAAGTGCCTCCTCCAGTAGCGAAGCCACCTAAACCAACGCTACCTACACGCCCACCAACAAAGGACACATTGCGAGGTTCCAGAGCAGCGAAGATTTCCGCTGTGACAGCTCCACCACCGACGCGTGCACGTGTTTGGTCAGCTGCCAGCTGAACGCTGTTCATCCTTCTCAGGTCGATTGTCACTCCTCCTACCGAGTTCGAGAAGTCAGCGTGGCGGGAATGGCCACCACACTTTACGGCAAAATTGCACCAGGTGTCGGTGAGAATACGAAGACCAGAAGCAACCTCAGCTGTGTTGGCAGGCTGGAAGCGACAGGCGTACTGGACTTCCTGTTGCTTACCATCCCAGATGGTGAAATTGTCTTGTGCGTAATAGTGTACAGATGCCGCACCGAATTTGCCTTGCAGCTGCCGGCACTGAGCGAAGTCAGTATGTTGAAAACAAACCCCCACTAGTTCAATGTGGCCATCACTCTGGTACTTACAGCATCTTGGCAGTTTGACGAGATGGTGTCGTTCTGATATGCGTATGTGCCAATACTCAAGGTGAGTAGCCACACAGGCAATTGTCGAAGATTTGGCAGGTACATGTTAAAGAACAGTGTTCTATGACCGTGCCGGAGGCAACAAGAACAAGTTTGGGGATGTTCTTGAACAGCTCAGTTGTTTAACAGAGCACCGCAATAGCAGTAGAAGAAGTGAATGGAGGCGGTTGATTGAGTAATTTGATGGGGGATCATGGCCGGTTATATATCCCAGGAGAGATACAACGTTCGAGCATCGGCTCATGTATACTATCAGTTCGTCCATCAATCCGTTTCGAATACGAATGAATTGGTGGATGGCATTACCCGGAGGTAGCACGGCATACCTCTCCACATAGTGACGTGAGCCAAGTACGTGTCTAATATGAAGAATTGATGAGTGAAGCTATGCATATTAAGATCCGCCAAGTCTGTGCTTGGTGAGTCGGGCATGTAGTCCAACGAAGAACAGACCCCGGATGAACCTAGATCCAATCCACCAGCTATTAGCTGCATTAGCGCGCCAAATTAATGACCATCCACATTCACTACTTTCTGGTCATAACGCGCTGCAAGTAAACCTTGGTAGCTCATGCCTATAGAGGATAGAACTGTGGCTGTTTCACACCTGCAGCCAACCTTATGACCTAATCATGCAAGCCGAAGCAGGTACGCAAAGAGGCGTTTCGATGAAAGAGTAGACAACAGACATTCAGTATCCTACAACACATCCATGAGGTTCCCACACCGAGAGGATGAGCGGTCTACTCAGCTGCAGACGATAACAGTTGCAAGTAGATAGAGATGGTATGTGCCTCTGCCACGGAGTGCAGAAATTTTACGGTCTCGGTGCGATTGCTGGGGAATCTAGGTAGTTTTGCATCCTACCGGCCAGGTGCAGGATTAGCCGAGCCAGTACCATCACTGCATCGTCTTTTGTCTGCGAGTGTATCCGGCAACTCCGGCTGCGCCCGCACACTAATGTGCCCGGGCTGGACGTCATCCTAGCTTATCATGGACTTTAGTTAAGACTTTGTACGTGCGACACGGGTAAACATCGGCACGTCTTTTGAATCCGCTACTTTCACTAATGCAGGTTGATGACTGCTGCATAAGCGTGCTCTTGGCACGGAGAGGACCTAGTCGATCGCCACAACCCCGCGAGGAACGAGGAGGAAAAGGAAACGATTCGCATAACTATCCCCGGCGACCCTCTCTGTCATCCATCTGCATCTGTGCTATTCTAGTTGCTGCAGGTAGTCAACATCAAGAAAGCTCGTGTCGTGTTATTGTCATGTTTCATCAAGTTAGACCGAAGCCGAAACTAGGGTTGCCTATGGCGAACTCGAACGTTCTCGCTTCACAACGAACTACAGTTGCGGATATGTGGGTGAGAGATGAAGACGACTGGTCGGGCATATCGGACACAAAGAGAAGGAGAAAAATTCAAAACCGTCGCAATCAGCGCATGCACAGTGCGCCACCACATTTGTTTCACGACTGATCTAAACCAACTAACGTCTGGTAGGATCAAGAAAGCGGACTGAGGTAGAATGTGGCGCCGTTGCCATCTCAAAACGTGAACAGCCTGTACCGATTCAGACGACTTCAACTTTGCCTCTTATCACACCACCGCAAAGTCCCGCAGACTCGGAGATTGAAGCAATAACGGAAGCTCTCAAATGTGTCAATATACTCAACCCTAAATCAGAGTATAACCGAAAAGTTCTACAGGACTTTGAGGCTCTTGCGTATCAATACTGGCAAGCCCGCATGCCACTAACAACGCTTTTGCCGAGCTTGTCGCGATTCAATTTCACCAGGGCTTTGTTGGCGAATATAGAGGTCCTAGGTATCTCGTCTGAACAGATGAGTGACGAGGCTACGTCTCCCTTCAACTTGCCTGGTTTTCATGAAGCCGAGGAATCGAAATCGCTTGTAGCACGACTGCCAGCCGGATTACGACCGACTGATCTTCAGTGTGCATCATTACACCATCCCTGGATCGATTTGCTTCCTGTTCCTGAGATGCGAAACAACATATTCCGTCGAGGATTCGATGCCTTTGATGAGGAGGAACTCTGCCATGCTCTACGCGACCTGGGAATACTTGTTTGGAGCGATCCTTGGGACCCGAGTGGTTGGGAAGTGACGGAAACATTTGTAAAGTCGTGGAGCTGGGTGCTCGTTGGTTGCTTGGATCTCTTTCGTTCCACTAATAAGTGGCGTGCACGCCGAGGCGAGAAGCCACTTTTTCGTCTACCTTCATGAGGCCATCCTTGCGGACTACAGCACTTACAGGCCTTTACCATGGACTGATGAATGGAGGCTTCACACATCTCAAGGTGATAACTTTTGATGGTATGAACTCATGATACTCTGCTATTGTGGAACCTCGGATCTAACCTCGCTGCATTCGTTCAAGTCACGGCCTCTACTACGCGATGCAGATGACAAACATGAAGGTTCCGGGGCCAAGGGAAAATGAAAGACCTCCCTTATGCTTGCCGCCATTCGGTCAGTACGCGATCATCGACAAAACCGCCTCGACATGGTCCCACAAAACCAATGACAAGACATGGCTCAATCTCACGTTGTGGGCTATCTCAGATGGAACAATAATACCTATGTCCGTGTATTTTGCACAAAGGCTATGGGTAGTCGAGGTCAATTCAGTATTGCTCTAGCTTTTGGAACACCGGTTGATGAATATGTACGATGTGCCACCCCAACTCAGGCTGACATTTCCATGCGTGTTCCACCTAATCGATCTTCTGAATCTTACACAACCTCATGGAGAGGCTCTGGAGCTTTTCCAACCACACATGATTGTTCCTCGCCACATCACAAGCCATACGGAGAATGCATCTGATTCCTTCTCTGGCCTGAGCTGAAGCACGTCAAGTCGCGTGTGCGGATCTGGCTCCTCGTCTCAGCAGTGTTGAGGAGAAGTCTTGGAGGCAAAGTCAGAGGTTCCAGTGGGGATATCTTCTCTGCACTGCGGACGACGGCGATATCCCACTACATCAGTCTGTTGCAGCGTCCGTCTAGGCCAAGTCCTAAAACCTCAAAATTCCAGTGCGTACTTAGCGGACGATTTTTGGCGCATGTCAGCCGACTTCCCGGGCCAACTAAGACCGTTCCTAGCCGTTCGATTTCTAATTGCAGGAGAGAGTAGAGCATATCCGCGCGCTCCGCAAATGCGACCGCACAAGATTGGTGTACGTCCACTACGAGCTTGTCCAACTCCAGCCCAGTAGTTTCGAAGGCAGACAGATCCACGGTGACTTCGCTGTTGATGTGCTTCAATGCGACGCCAAACATGATCAGCAAGCTCTTACAGCCATCAAGTTGGCGGAGACCGTTTTCCATCCTCTTCAGCAAAGTCGAGTTAATTGGCCATATATTCTTCACCTCTATGCTTGCTTGAGAGGGATGTTCTGAAAGACAGCGGGTCGTTTTTCGGTTCTTCTGGAGTCTGCGCAGATTGTAGACTATATCTACTGAAGTTTGAGCGGTCACTTGCTGATTACCGAAATGAAAGGTTGTAGTTATGTGGCCTCCGGGAACCTTCGCCATCCATTGGCATTTTCGGTAGTACTGATCCATCGCTTCTTCAAGAAAAGCTTTGCTGGCTTGCAACCAAGACGGAAGCGCGTACTCGTTCCGACATGGATCTCTCGGTGTCCTAGGCTGATACGCTGCAAAGAGACCTTGCCTACATCCCTGACAGCCAAGGTGTCGTTGGCTTTTGTCTATGACATGTTGATAGAGTTCCGGGGTCGTGGGCCACACCTCGTGGTAGATCATGTCTCGGAGTTCGCGCGGCAGATCGAAGAAGCGGAAAGTTCCTGTGAACTGCACGGTTGGATTGGGGGACGCCATAGCAGTCTTCGGCGATCAGCAAGGCTCTAAATGAGACGGTCAATAGAGGTTACGCTCAATCGTAAAGTGGAAACACATCAATGTCGCGTACTTAGGTTTCAGAGGTGCCCCGCTATTTATGTAGCCGAGCTTACTCAATGGGGTAGAACACGATATGAATTTAGGCACCCAGCGGGCAAAACTTCGCACCTGTCAGAGCTTTTTCGACCTGGATCGCAAGTATACATATGCAAAGCTGAACTGGTAGAAACACAGTGCGATTTGACCTCTGAATACCTCGCGACCATAATATATCAACATAGGTTGTTGATTTGTAGCTAGTATTTTCTCAAGATAGTTAAGTATTCGTACTCATGTGTATTCTCCTCCATTTGATTGGTAGGGCGTGCGAGCGATCCTGCTAGTCGTGTGCTAGGTAAATATTGACATGAATGCAGCTCTTCTTGTCTCACTTGGGCTTGACATCGCCCTCCACAATCTTGCGGTAACCACGGTCTAAGGTTTCGATTCCACCGCGAGTAAGGTGCCAAGATAGCTGCAGACCTGCTCCATCGAATCGCAAAACGTGAGCAAGGCGCGGTCTTTGGTCGCGTCGTACTACATGCATCCGAGCACCTGATTCCTCATACTTCTGTAGTTATCGGCGCTCTGATTATAGAAAGCAGACTGATGCCAGATTCTCACGGAAATACTACTGCGTGGAAGAGTATCTGACACGAGCAAGCTAGGATGAGCCGCGGAGTGAAATTGGCGTGATGGTCACCCAATAAACAAGCATCTCGCCTACCCCTATTTACGCCACCATCGTGAGCATAAGGCAACCACAGGCTGGGAAAATCTTATATTAACTACCTCCATCGCTTGTTTTTGTTGGACACAATCAGCGTTCTGATTTTCAATTCAGTCATTACAATCAAGTTTCACTTGACCCAACATTCCAAAACAACAACTTAATCAACCTATTAGAGTAATATTTACTTCTTCGCGTCCTTCCTCAGTCCCAAACTCTTCCTCGCTAGAACAGTCTCCAAACATTGTCCAAATTCCAGTCGTCAAGATCAAGATGGTCTCCAAAATCATTTTCTCATCCATTCTCAGCCTCGCTCTGGCTCAATCAACAACCATCACCGTTCCAGGCATTGGGTACGATGAGACTTCCTTCTTAGCCTCAATTGTCTCGGCCAACTCCGCAGCGACGACCATCTTGCTTTCCTGTCCCGAGGGAGAAGACTGCGGTCTTTTCCCCCGTCAAACCCTGGTATACGGCCCGTCGACCTACAATATGGACATGTCCGATCCCAGTACCGACTTCACCGCAACTCAAGATTGTGTGATAGCAGCCAGCAGCGCAATTTGCAAGGAAACGGCGGGCGGCAGTGAAGCGAACTTCCCGGGCAGCAGTACAGAGACATATGATGCGACTGACGTTGGAAGCATGATCCTGACAGTCACGAAGGGGGCTGAGAAGATGACTGCGAGCGCGTCGGCAACACCGACGGGTAGCAATAAAGTAGTCGCGGTTGCAAGTACGGGCAATGGACCAAGCACGAGTGTTGCGCAGGCTACAGGCACGACGAGCGTGTCGAGATCTGCAAGTGCCTCCGGATCGGCATCTACAGCCGCAGTTACTTCAACTGCAGCCGCTGCTGCGAATTCTCTCGTCTTGGGAAGTGGCGTGGTTGGTGTTGTTGCTGGCTTATTGGGTCTGTTCTTGTGAAAGAACAACGATGACGACGTGGTAGCGGACTGTTCGACGAACCCTTGCTCGAAAAGTACTGGCTGGAGATACTATCATGTAATTTGCTTGACGTTACTAATAATCAAACATCTAGAAACTCAGTTTCAAACTACATGCTATTTCATGTTATCTGCGTTGATCAAAGAGCATCAAGATCTCTGAAAAACAGCGATCGTGAGATGTCCGTGTCATGTGTTTGTGAGCATGTTGAACACACCTTTTTCTCGTCACGTCGGTTTTTGTAGTAACAGAACCCCTGAGCATTCACTCATACTCTAACTATACCCACCCGTGAGACCATGTTTCAACATTTTCGTTTCTATCAGCATAGAGTTGTACGCTTTTTCCGTCTCTGCGTCGTCTAGTTGCGACGATTTCGAAGGGCCAACTGGACATGGTGTCATCGTAAGCATGGACAAGCAGGTGGCAATCTCCAATGGTGGGATGTTACATCATTTACATCTCCATATACAAGTTACTACTATGCACGAACAGAGTTGGAACTCGCATGATCACCCAAGCACGCTACGAGCAGGGAAAGACGACTTGTCTTTGTGATGAACAGTTGTGTTTTGGCTATCAAACTCAGGGTATCTTATTCTGTCTTTCAATCCAGCTCTGCTTCTCAACCTCATTATGCTTCTAAACTGAATTTCTTCTATCAATTCAAGCCTCCTTCAAATACTAAGGCTTACTCGTTATCCCGGACGTCGATGACAGTCGACTTGAACTGCCTCGCAGGAATCTTACGGTTGAACAAGATGTCGAGTTCGCGGTAAGAGCGGTCCTTGAGTTCAGGGAGGAAGAAGTAGGCCGAGACGAAGCAAACGCAAGCGGTACCTCCCCAGACGTAACCACACTTGCCGGCCATGTTCCATCCAGTCGGGTTGAGCATTTGCGAGGCCAGGTAGATCATGGGGATCTCGGCGACGTAGTAGGCAGCACGACCAACACCAGTGCTCAAAGCGCGAAGACGGACGGAGGATGTCTCGGCGATGATGGAGTATGAGATCGGTCCGAGGGAGCCGGCGAAGACGAAGGAGATGACTATACCCAAGCAGGCCTGGGCGTAGTTTGTCGACACAGTTTGTGGGATAGAAGCGCAGATACCGAGTATAAAGAGCAGAGTAACGTTGGTAGCGGTACCCCAGAGATAAATGGTGCGACGGCCGAACCAGGCGCTGAGCGGCCAGGAGAGCATGTTGGCAACGAGTTGGAGGCACGAGTTGATCAAGTTAAGCTTGAAAGAGAATTCGGTCGACATTCCAGCCTCTAAAAGTAAAGTCAGTCATCCATGCGCAAAACTTGCTAGTAGGCAGCTACTCACGCTCGAAGAAGAATGTTGCCTGGTTGGCAATCAAGTTACCGGCAAAGTTCTGGGACGCGTAGATCAAGCAGGTGATCATTGTTCGCCTCAGATCGGTGCCCTTGAAGAGGTCGAGAAGGGAAGGCTCGCCTCCTAGATGGGCTTCGATCTTAACGGTTCGTTCCATCATGGCAAGTGTTTCCTCAGCGTCCGCCTGGGTGCCATTCTTGTGACCGAGGCGCTTGATAGAGCGGAGAGCTTGGTCCCTACGTCCGCGGCGAATGAGCCACCAAGGGGATTCAGGAGCGAAGAAGATAAGTGCCATGAGTGGGATCTAAATCAATCAGCTCATGTTGATGCAATTTCGAAAAGAAGATACTTACGGGGAAAACCCACTGCAAGGCAAGAGGTCCTCGCCAGGCCCACTCGTCATTGCGCTTGTTGTAGCTGTAGGTGGCGCCGGCAACAATGATACTTCCGATGGACCAACTCAATTGGAGGGTAGCTGTGCAGGCACCACGAAGGACAAGAGGCACAACCTCACTGGCGTAGGCAGGGGAGTTGGCAATGAATAGTCCCCAAGGGACACCTTCAAACGCCTGACCAACCACAAGGACCTCGAGTGAATCGGCCTGTTTGGGTAGAGTCAGTTACCGAGCTGAAAATGAAGGCCAGGTTACTCACAAAGAAGGAGATGAAGATTGTGGCGTTCATGAGAACTAGGGCCAGTAGTGTAGTCCATCGATATCCGAGACGGTTCGTGATCGGGCCAGCCAAGAAGACACCAACAAAGGCTCCGCATTGACCGGCTTGGAAAAGGGCACTCTGCCATTTGGTAGGGATGGCTTTGCCGGCAGATCCTTCAACGATAACGCCGTACTTCTCCTTGAAAGCCGTAAGCGCGACAAAGTTTCCGTTCAGAAACATGTCGAAGGATTCCATGACCTGGTGGGTATCAGCTATCGTTCTGCGCAACACGCGTGGATGTCCGCATGAGGAAAGCAGTACTCACAATGGTGAAGCAGAAGACGAACGCCCAAAAGCAAGCCATAGGATGGCTCTGGACTGCCTCCCAGAGTGTCATATGATGCTCGCGATTCTCAGCTTCGAAGGCATTGGCCAAGAGTTCTTTGTCCGAAAGGACCTCCGTGTGAGGAACATTGTTCCCCTGGGTTTCGGGGTCAATGTTGTCGACGTGGGACACATTAGACTTTGCCTCGACAATGCCTGACGACATTTTGGATGACCTTGCACTTTCTGTGCGAAAGAGAAGCAGAAGACAAGGGATGCGAAACAAGAAGCAGGCGGGTCGAAGTACTTAAGTACTCATTACTTCTCAGACGTCACCCTTGCCCCAGTCCCAGTTACGAAGTGCACCACACTCAATGGGGGTGTGGAGAACGTAGTATGAATCCATCAGCAAGGATTTACCCACTCAAGCTACCATGCAACGTCGCAGATATCGCGGAGTACCCCAAGATACGACAGTCGCACTACCGACTATTACGATGACCTGACCAAGACTCGCCCAAGGAGAAATCGCGAAAACAAGATGCGGCTCCGCCTCGGCGCATATGCACCCTAACCCAATTTCGCCCACGGGGCCCCGCGGTAAGCTTTGAGGCGCGCTAGTCAAGAATCTTATCCCCTCATTAGTGGGAATCTCGGCGTGGCGTCGATGCTATTGATGGAGATGCTAGGGCTCCACCGTAGCGCGGCGGATCATTTTACTGATCAGTACGTGTCATGCGGAAGTACTCCTTGTAAAGTGTTAGTCAAAAGCAGCAACGGTCGTTAGGTCAGCCACCGAAACACATCTCGCATTGATTCTGGACGGGCTGCAGATTTGAAAGTACCTCCGACTTCCAGGCGTTCGACCGATTGTTCTTTAGAGTTCGTCGAGAGTACGCGGCTGGATAACCGTAAGCAGTAAGCCGGTCGTACAGGCCTTTCATCCGCCGCACGGTAGCGGACTTGTTTGTCAATCCTGTATGGATTGGATACATGCCGTTCTCCACTCAATCCCTGTCCAACGCTCCACTTCCGCTTCTTCCTATCATACCTCTCCGTATCTTTCTCTCCGACGTCACCTGGTCAAAATCCCTCTCGGATCTGTCTCCCGTTCTGCGAATGTAGTCAGAACTGGATCGGAGGAAGGCGATGCTTAATATTGCAAACCCCGCTGTAGATTCTACAAGAATACACAAGCTGCTAAGTTCAGCATACAACGTCTGATGGACTGATTGAAACCTTCACGTTCAAGACAGCCGTTGTATGAGGGTGACAATCGCGATGGAGCACTTGTTCGATATTCGAATGCTCTTCAAGTTTCACAACCTGAAGTTGTGCAGCAGTCAACAATTATGCATAACCTTCATCACTGAACAACTAAATTCTTGAGTACTTCTTTACAAGACCATCTTGTTCTTACCTTTTACTGTTCCAGACTCGCTGTAGCTGTCCCGGACAAGGAAGCCACTGTCTGAGGGATGCGCGTTCCGATGACCTGGTTTAGCAATAGACGCATTCACCCTGCGGGTTCCTTTCGTCGAGGTTACGGCAAAGCTGTGCCTGTTATAATGTGTCGGAGGGAATCCAAAGTCACCGGGGTCGTCTGGCAGCGCGACCGATCATCATGTATGGTCAAAATAGCCGCGTGTTGGAACTCTCGTTGCTGATAGAAAAACTCAACGTACCGACCTTGTTGAACAGTGGTCTGAACTGTGATCGAGGTTATCGGTGCCATATCACATCACACAAACATACGAATGATCCGAGGGCGAATCTGAGTTTATGGTCAAGTTACAATGGTAATTCAACCATGAGCTTGTGATTTGAGCTAACGCACGAGTTTGAAATGTGTCGAGAAAAACCAGCCATCAGCTAAGCGAACTGATCTGGACCTGCGGGTTCCAAGGGGGTGCTCTGGATCTTGCGCTTCTCCTAATCGATGACACTCCGGCTTTAGGCACTCTTCTGGTCAGAGTTTACTTACCGCGCGGAGTCGGAGTAGCGTTGAAGATATGAATACTTCCATTGTTAAACGAGAACGACGCAGTAGCTCCTTCCGCTACATAGGCTTAGCATGCTGTTTGCATAGACTCTCAATGATAGCCTCATTGAACGTTACAACTAGTCGGATTCCCGTCGGCCACCAGCATTCGAAAATCTACCTAGACAAGACTTAGCCCTTCGGATGCCCCTCCGTTTCGGGCACTCTTTCCCCGTTGGTGACAAGACCAGGACTTTCGCACATAGGTTCGCCGGTACTGTCTAGGCCTTCCCAATCCCCAAGGGTTGCCGTGTCTGGGCGGTTGTCACTTTGACATTGCAGGAGATCCATAATTAAGAGTTGTTCGATATCCAATCTACACGTGGGACTCCAAATGCTGCACTTTCCCAACACCAACATTTTGCTCTTCTTCTCAAGCCTGACCAAGCAACAACCTGTCACCTCACAACCTCACCTACGCCCAGCGGGAAAGCTTGGTCCAACTTGCTCATCGCTCTTCCAATTCATACGAGAAAATTTCATCTCATTCTGTCATGGCGTCATTCCTTCCAGATCACCTGCTCAGCTAGCTCATGAACCTCCGGTGTCTCTCGTTTCCAATCTGCAGACTTTCCTCCTTTGCCAACGTCTTGTCTTCATCCAGTTGGCGCAAGATGATTCCCAGGTTCAGCAACCCGCTCTCATCCGACTCGACTTCCAGGTAGAAATACCACCCAAACTCTGGATCATGCGGTGCGGCAAAGACCAGCAGAAACACGCTGTCCGACAGTACATCGGGCGCAAACGCAACGGTCGATTGCCCGGTGGGGATATCAGAGCTGTCGAGGCGAGGTGTTCCTGTGCACAACGAGATGTTGTGCACCCGGCAGATATGTTGGAAATAATCTCTGGATGAATTCGCGGCCACCATGAACTGCAGATGATTGCGAGAAACATACAACAAGATGAAAGTAGGCTTCATATGCCACGGCTTCGATCGTCAGATGGATGCTGTCGCCTAGCTGCTCGCGGGTTGCGGTCAGGTGAGACGGAACCTCGGGAGCGTGATCCTCCTGAGGCTCTGGATGAGAAGCCGGGTCAAAAGTTGTGTAGCGACTCTTTTGACATGTGTGATGTGACGGGTAACGCAACGGATGGATGATTCGTCTAGCAAAAGCGTGATGGGAGACGATGACAAGTAGGCGCATACCAGTAACACTTACATCACTCGATTTCAACTTGAATTGCATAGTAGTTGCCTAGCCGTTGTAAAATGGCGCTGCAGTTTGGTACCTGCTATCTCAACTGATTGAGTGAATGGTAACCCACTCAAGGAGAGAACAACGCAACTCAATTACACAATGAAAACTGAAAGTCAAACAGCGTAGTGGGCGTATACCGGCAATACTCGAGACACTCATGTCGTACTAGAATTTCGCATGGTAATTGTCTAGCTATCAGAACATTTACTGTACCCTTCTACTCGATTGACTGAAATACCTGGGGTTGAGCTATGTTCACCTCTGCAAAGCAACGCCAATCAACCACAAGTTTGACAGGACTACAGGTAAAACAGGCTGGTAGGCGTATACAACAATACTCAGAGCTTATAAACTTCACTCAAATCGACCATGTGCTTATCCAGCTATTGCACGATTTCAACAAATTATAGAATCTTCGGTTTATAATCCACATCAGCACCTCAAGTCAGGTTCATTATGAGCTCCGTCTATTGTGCAGCTAGTCTCCTAATCGATGGTACTGTTACAAAATGGCCAAATCTAGCTGGGCAAAACGTACAGAAAAATCTATCAAGGCTGCAGACAAATGTGAACACCGAAAAAAACGGGAAGAAAACTAGCAACCCATAAACCTTGCCAGCCATATATATGCAAGAAAGACAGACTTTTTCCGTGGATTACAAAGTCTCTCTTGAAAGACTCAAAGTCGTGGCTGTCCTGATATCATCGCTTCACCCTCCTCCTCACGCTCGATACGCTTATTTCGTCTTGGAGATTTCTACACCGCCTGTAGCGCCCAGGGCCTTCTTGATATCGCCGTAGATGGCGAACTGACCAGCAGTCAGAGTACCAACCATGAACAGACGAGCACCAATACCGGCGTAGGAGCCGCGGAAACCGAGCTCCTTGGCCATCTTGATGATGCGGCTGGTGGTGCCCTCTCCGGGTGCGCCCTTGGTCTTGTTGATCTTGGACAACATGGTGTCAGCGGGCTGGGAGACGAGGGCGGCGGCGAAACCGGCGATGACACCGGAGCCGAGGTTGTAGACGGTCTGCATGCCGTTGCTGGTGGTGGACTTGTCGACGACACCGTAGATGGCCTCGTTGACCTTCTCGAAGACGACGAACTTGGACATGGTGTAGGGGACCCTGGTGGATTTGTTAGCCAGGTGCTTCATGGACGGCGGGCACTCGAAAACACATACTGCTTGAACAGGATGGGGCCGAATCCGGAGTAGAAGGCACCGACACCCTCGTTCTTCAGGATCTTGCTGAATCCGCCGATGAGGCCATTGGCGAAGGTGGGCTCCGACACGAGACGGATACGGGTGGCCTCGAGAGGGCAGAGGGCGATGTCAGCGAAGAACTCGGCTGTGGCAGCAGAGGCGAGGTAGACAGCAGTGCGGTTGTTGGAGGCAGACTCGATACCGAGCAAGTTGATGGACTGCTGCTTGAAGAACTCGTATCCTCCGAACTTGAAGGCGCCCTGGAGGAAGTAACCGGCAGCGGTAGGACCGAAACCAGTCCAGACGGCGCCAGAGCCCTCTGCGGCGATGACCTTCTTGAAGCCACCGATCAGACCCGTGTTGTATGTGACGGGGTCGAGTTGTATCCTGGTCTTGACGCTGCGAGACGTTAGCTTGGCGTTCAGACGTCATTCGCTGGGAGCTGTCGCGCATCGCAAAAATTTGCGACACAGCGACTGGGCGGGGAAACATACACATCGACGGGTGTGAGAGCGCCGTGGGTGACGGCGCAGCAGACGGCACCAGCGAAAGCGAATCGCGAGTACAGGTCAAGGCCAGTAGGGGCCGTGGGGTCGATGCTGGCTGCGACCTGGGCCTTGGCAGCGTCGAGCTTGGACGAGCCGGTCGAGGTGGGAGGAGGAGAGGTCGACATGTTTGCTGCGGCGGGTGATGGGCGCGGGTGAAAAAAAAAGGGAGTGGAGAGGTGTGGTGTTGACGAAGCTGGGCGAGGATGCAGATATCTATGAGGGTCAGTGGGCGGTAGCTAGAAACTTTTCCTTGGCTGATCTCCGATCTGTTCCGACCCTCTTCCGTACGAGCCACTTACGTCGCGTAGATGCTTGCGTGCACCCAATTGCAGCTGCTCGGTCTCTTCCTTTTACCAACAATACTCCTCCAAGTGGAGGCCGCTATGCTCGTTCCTGGTGCCATCTCTACCGCTTCACTATAGTCATGACCATGTTCCAGGGAACCTTCTCTTGACAGCTGATTGCGACAGACTTCATACTGGCTCCCTAACATCACTCTACCAGCAGCCAGTCGTCACCTCAAGAAGTCGACGGCTCGGCTCGAATCGACCCGAGCATTCCACCGTCGCCAACATCACGGCTGTGCGAGTTCAACAAACCGGCTAATACTCGAGCACGGCTCGTTTCTACTTCCGTACCAACTACATCCATTACTACAAGTGAGAGTTATTCTCTCGTGAAGCACCCTGATCCTCATCCTCAACTGACAGCTCGCTCGCTTCGTCCCCCGTTGCTTGCAGCTCTCTCATCATCATCAGCACTACCTCGTCTCGATCGGGTCCACACTTCTCTTGCATCTCCGCGTCGAAATCTCCACTTACACTCAAACTTTGCTCGCAATTCAACACTCGACTCAGACCGTCGTGTGCCCGGTACTGCACCTTTGCAGCATCGAGTAACGGGTTCAGCGACGCCTCTACCATATCCATCTGCTCATGCAGTTGTCCTGCTGCCTGTTTCTGACCAGCCAAGTCGGCATTGACTTCAATCATCATTCTCAACGTGTCAGGGTCGTTCATACGCTCTTTGATCACTTTCTCTCTTGTTGCGTCGTCGCAGTTCAAATCGCGCCCTACGAACTTCAACGCGCGAGTGAGAACCTTACGGTGTAGGCGGCGAAACAGATCCGCATTTGCGTCGAGGGCATGACAACTTGCATCTAGATCATCTGCCTTCTGCAAGAGTGTACGTCGTAAGTTGGTATCTGCGTCAGCACATGCTTGATGTAATCCGGTCCATGGCGGGATCGTCTTATCTCCAAACGCCCATTTCTGTGCCGCTTGCAGCAGCGTCAACTGCTGCAGTTCTCGCAAGGCTTCTTCTCTCACTCCCCTGCGTGCGTATTTGATTCGCTGTCTAGTCTCAGTCTTCGCAGCTTCGCAGAGTATCCTTTCCTCCTTACTCCTCTCTTCTTCCAGTCTCTGTACTCGTATCATTTCCCCTCTTTGTCGTGATGTTTTTATGTCATCCTCCATCATTTCACGTCTTCGTTTGTTCTTTACGCTAGACATCAGCAAGCGTTCGCCCAACAAAACTCTCATCGTTGCGTATTTCAGGTCGTCGTCCATGTCCGGGACCGCTCTTCCGATATACGCCCACAGGATATACAAAATAGTGGTAGGATTGAGGGTGCTGAATCTAGCAACCTCAGGTCGAAGCGCACATAGAGCCTGGATTATCTGTCGCGAGGAGTCCGATGTCTTGTTGAGGATAGTCGGGTTCGCAGTACCTTTTTGGACCTCACCAAAGAGCCTTACCCGCTCGTTGAGAACGCCTACCAACGCCTTCGACAATTCGGGATCGTATTTGTCTGCGGAGATATGCAGATTCCACTCCAGAAGAACTTTACTTGTGGCTTTGTATGTCTCTCTTACATACTCAGGCTCTGGCCCTTCGATCATCTCCACTGGCTCCAAGCGTACAGCGGCCAGAAGATCCACTTCATACGACGGATCGCGCGGTCCACGGCCGGCGTGTATGCGCTCGAGAATCGTGGTGTCGATTGCTGGACTTCCGTGTATTGAGCCCTCTTGTTCTTGGAAAGTTGACCAGCGTTCACGAGAAAACTCTGGCGCCCAGTCGGCAGAAGCCTGCTCTTGCAAGCATTTTGCGTCAAGCCACGACCTTGTTCTTGCTAGGATGGCATCAGCAGAAGCAGAATTACAAACATCAGTACCCCCAGACGAGGTACTGGCTTTTTGATCAACTTCTTCATCGCAAAAGCCTTGTTTGTAGTTGTCATTAAGATTCGAATCATCCAAAATCTGGAACGTCAGAAATTTACTCATTGGGGTTGTATGTTTGGTCTTTCGAACAGAATGGTTAATTGGTTCGTGGTTTGCAGCTACAGTGTTTTGTAATGTTGGATGCGCAATTGTCTTTGGAGTTTGTACGCATCACCTGGGTCACTACACGCACCATGGCGACTAAGACGTTCATCACATGTGATTGTCACTCGATTTTGGTCTTGAAGGCATGGTCGTGAAGAGGCTCGATGTGAAGCCATATTCCATGTCAAGGTTTAAGCAACATTGGTAGTTAGCCATATCACACGCGGAGTAAGAGCATATATTGTATATGTATTGACTGAGTACATGACAGGGATGTTAGTCATATTCGTGCGTCTTGTGGAATCGGACATTGCAGACATCTTGATTGATAGTCGAGTTGCGGTGAAAGACCCTTGACATATCTGACAGGTACCATTCGCCGGCGCGATTCCTCTTTCGGTCCGATCCGAAACAAGGGTCTTTGTTTTTTCATGATAACCTGATCAATCTTCAAGATAGATACGTGCACTCGTTTATCAAGTCTAAAGCTTACCTACTACCAGCCGGACGCAAATCATATTCGATTCGATTACCATTCGCTTACTCAATTGCATTGTGTTGACGGTGATCATCCCGACCGAAAAAGGTGCAATGATCGGCGTCGTTTCGGCACCTGGTAGCAATCCGACCAACCAGATCCTAGCATGCAGACGAATCCAACGTTGCGGAAGGTTTTGGCGGCACTTTACACAAGCGACAATGTAGTGGCTGCAACCGTTGCCGACCATGTACAACATTACGCAACTCACGACAGCAGCGGAATGTTCCATAGCAGTGGGAAGGCATGTCTTGTGACCCCCCGCGATCCGATCTAGCACCTTGTCCTCGTGCCCACGGCCGGGGGTCATGGTCTAGCTACTCAAATTAAGGTCGGCCCTTCGCTCCTTCCCGCTTTTCTTGCCTTATAAACTCCGCTGTTTTGCTGTAACCCACTGCCCGTTGAACCTCTATCCGCGCTCCTTCTTCACTTCTGACACGCCAATTGCTGAGAACTTGATGTCGCTGATCCAGCATGTCACGCAGCAAGAGGGTACTGACCGTGAAGAGGCGCTCGTCGACCTCTTCCTTCCGCCGATCGACCGACTAATCAACCGAGAGCACGCGACCGAGCGACGGCTTTCTTTGGAGAGCGCCATCTCGTGCTCGGGCTTTTTGAGTGCGGGGAAAACTGTCAGGAGAGTCATTAGCTATGATGCTATCAAGAAACCGGAGGAGCCGGCCCAGGGTGAAGAGTATGGAGGTATCACGCCGTACAATATCTCTACCTCGATGCGTGTTGGTAAGCGACGACCCGAATCCTTGACATACCAAAATCATACCACTAACACCATGATACAGCGCAGGTCATTGCGACGGTTCTTGCTTGTTGGTTCGCCAGTGGTATTGTTTTTGGCTTCGCGGCGCTCAAACCTATTCTTGTCAAGGAGGGCGTGTACAGGGATCTCTGCACGTTGGAAGAGTTGGATGAAAATGTCGAGGTCTGCTTCGACCAAGACTTGCGGCTCAACTTTTTCTTCTCCGTCGCATCTACAACGGCCAATGTTTCTGCGCTTTTGGTGGGGACCATGCTCGACCGCTATGGGCCGAAGCTGTGTCTCCTTATCGGCAGCGCGTGTCTGGCTACGGGGAGTGTGCTCATGAGCCTTGCGTTCCAGATCGATGAGTTTGACGGCTATACAATTGGCAATTTCTTCCTTGCGCTCGGAGGCACTTTTGTGTTCCTGCCGTCTTTCCAGATTGCTAACGCGTTCCCGAAATACAGCGGCTCCATTGTTGCCCTCGTCACTGGCGCTTTTGACGCTTCTGCAGCCGTCTTTCTCTTCTACAGACTCGCCTACGAGGCGACTGACCGAGGATTCAAGCCACAGACGTTTTTCCTTTTCTACCTTCTCGTCCCTGTTGCAATCGTACTTGCACAACTCACTTTCCTACCAAGCCAGAACTACAAGACGACTTCCCAGCTGGAGATGAAGATCCAGCGAGCAGAGGCGGTAGTCCGAGACGTGCACACATCAGACGAGGATCTCCCCGACGAGGAAGTGTGGAGGCGCAGAAAAACGCGCAGCGTCCGCCGTCGCAAGCGACTAACCAAGCTGGACCAGCTCGTCGGCGACCTGGAGACGCGAAAGCAGCGCGAAGAGAAGCAAGAACACAGCCTAGAAACATCCGGTGTCTGGGGCGCCCTGCACAACAAAACCGCAAAGGAGCAAATGATGACGCCGTGGTTCATCCTCCTAACCCTCCTCACAGTCCTGCAAATGGTGCGCATGAACTACTTCATCGCCACCATCCGCGAACAGTACACATACATGCTCGGCTCGCTCGACCTCGCCACGCGCGTAAACGACTTCTTCGACTGGGCGCTGCCCCTCGGCGGCGTCCTCAGCACCCCCTTCCTCGGCATGCTACTCGACAACGTCAGCACGCCCGGCGTCCTGCTCATCCTGCTCCTCGTCATCACCGCAATCGGCGTCGTCGGCTCCATCCCCGCCCTCTGGGCCGGATACACAAACGTCATCCTCTTCGTCCTGCTGCGCCCGCTCTACTACTCCGCCATGTCCGACTACGCGACCAAAGTCTTCGGCTTCGCGACTTTCGGCCGCGTCTA
Organism: Dothidotthia symphoricarpi CBS 119687; assembly: GCF_010015815.1. Classification (NCBI taxonomy): domain Eukaryota; kingdom Fungi; phylum Ascomycota; class Dothideomycetes; order Pleosporales; family Dothidotthiaceae; genus Dothidotthia; species Dothidotthia symphoricarpi. The sequence goes on from NW_022985038.1 coordinate 72,388, forward strand.
CGGCACCATCATCTGCTTCTCCGGGCTGGTCAATCTGTCGCAGACGGGGATTGATGCGCTGACTAAGGGCGCGTTTGCTGGTAATCCCATCCCCGTCAACGCCTTCCTGGCTGTTTCCGCCTTCCTCATCGGCTCCGCGTTGGTGGTATATGTTACGGTCCAGGTTGTGCGCATGCGCAAGAAGCTGGACGAGGAGGACGCCATGACGATGACGAACACAGATGTGGGCAGTATTATGGAGAGTCTGTTGGAAGAAGACGAGCCCAGGGAGTACGGGACTATTTACCCGCCGAGACAGTCGCTTGAGGTGTGATGGGTTGTTGTGACTGTTTGAGTACTATACTTCTGCTGTATTTTGAGTAGCGGGTTGATATGTTGGGATGAGTTCTTTCTGCGCAGTTGTCTGTTCACTTAGCGTTGTTTTGAAAGCATTGCATATCATTGCGTGGGGTTTGCGTATTTGAGTGTTTGGCCTTGGATCGACGACGATCTCCACAGAGAAAGATAGAATGTTGAATAAGTAGATAGGTCTTCAGGTAGCGTGTTGGTGTGTGGACGTAGAATAGGGTGTTGTTGTACGTGTCTAATGTTGAAATGTCAAATTATACCACACTACACCTCAAGTCGCAATAATCATCAGCACGCAAACAATGTGAATTGGAAACTTCAGGCAAGCCTCATTGCATTGCACGATCTCACCGCCCATAAATAACCCCAAAACCTATGCTTCCCCATTCCACACGACCCCATCCTTGATTCCCCATCCCCTTGTTTCACCCCTCTCTAAAACTCAGAAACCAAATCCCCACGCCTCTTCCCGCGCATATCCCACTTGCCCTACATCCAGTCAGCACCCTATCCCTCCCTATCCACACCCCCCAACCCAGGGCAGGTAATCAACTCAAACTCACATCCGTCATATACCCCGCAGTCCCCAGCAACGCAGGCACAACAATCACATACATGATGTTGATCATGGCCGTGTGCCGCGTCCAGCGGAAGTACTTGTGTCGGTTCGTCGTCATGTCTGCGTATGTTAGCCATATCCCGCCCAGTCCTGTGCTGTCCTGTGCTGTCCTGCCCAGTCATGCGCTGTCTTTTCCCGGGAGGGTCTGCGCGCGTGTCGTATCGTGCTATTCAGAACCGGGACGTACTGTTCCATTTTATGATCGCGGGATCTTTGTGCAGCACTGCGAGGCGTTGGTTAGTTAGGCATTGCGCGCGGTTTGGGGCAGAGGTGAGGAGCGTACTGGGCGGGTTGTGGCCTGCCATTTTGAAGGTTGGTGGGGGGTTGTATTTGGGGGTTGGTGGGTTGCCGTAGCTAGACGGGTGAGGGTGTTGTGTTGTGCTGGGGTGGTGATGCGATGCGATGAGGTTGGGATTAGGTAAGCGGTGATGCTTGGCGTGCGGAGGTGGGATTACGTTGGGGGTATGATTTGTGTGGATTTTTGGGGGGAGGGGGATGCAGGTATTAGGGAGATGGTTATTAGAATGGGGTTGCGGTGATGGGCATCTGTTGTGTCGATGTTGCGCAGACTGAAGGATGGGAGTTTATTGAACGCGAGATTGATTGTCTTTCATTTGCGGCGTGCCAGGCAACTTCATTTGTCTCTACATCATCTCGGCTTTAGGAGTATTTTACACGCCTGAACTTAGATAGACAACAGCCTAGTATATAGACTATAGTAAATCGTCTACCCATACCACCGAAGCGAAATATAGAAAGAAGAAAACAACACGCCAAACACCCACCACCATACTAAAAAGCAGCCATCACACTGGTATCACGCCAAGCAAGAACGCCCTCTCAACAAACCCCGCCCAACACCCGGTTTACGACTGAACCAGCGCATCGACCCTCGCATAAAGCTCCTTCGGATCCTCAAACACATGCCACAACTCCCTCGGCACGCCCTTGAACGCCTTCTCAAAGCGCTCCGGCGCATTTTTCATCTGCTCATTCATGCCCTCAACACCCATGACCTTCCTGATGTAAATTGCGCCAATCCACTTGCCGAACTTGCGGTACGCTTCGCCGTATGCCTCGGGATCCGACTGTGTCGAGTCGCCGATACAGATGAATTTGCGTTTGGGGAACCAGCCGTGGATTTTCTCGATGCGGTCGACTTTGTAGGCCTCGGTGCCCTGGGTCAGGTCGGCGAGGAAGCCGGCGAGGTTCATCCAGGAGGCGTCGCGTAGGATCATGGTGCCGGGCGGATAGTAGGTTGAGCGGAAGGTGTGCAGGAAGGGGTAGAGGTTGTAGGGGGAGGCGGAGAGGTAGAACCATGCGGGGGTGGAGAGGGCGGTGACCATATGCTTGTAGAGCTCTGGCATGCCTTGGATTACTTCGGGTTCGTCGGCGAATGTGGTCTGCAGAATACCGACGGGAGATGGGGTTAGCGTCTTCTTGATGGTGTCGTCGATGTCGCTGATGATGGCCCAGCCCTTTGGCTTTGCGAAAACAGTTGTGAGGGACGTCGCATCGGCGTTGATTGCATGTGAAGTGACGATTTGATTGTCTTGGTAGTCTGAACCAGGCACAGATAGCTCGTCCGAACTGATACCGTCTCGCCCACTCGGTCCAAGTCTAGCATTCACGCCTTGGAGGTCGATGGTGACGGCGTGTGCGGGCAGAATCGAGTCCAACAAGGGTGTCAATCGTCTTGCAACCGTCTTCCTCTCCTCGCAATCATCCGCTAGGCCTAGCTTCTCACTGACCCACGCTACGACCTCTGACAGGTCCTTACCACTGCCCTTTCTGAAGTAGGCAGCTACGAATTCAGCATTCCAACGGCCAATCCGGTTCTGGTATGCCGTATTGTCGAGCAACCAAACATAATCCGTCTCCGGGTTCACGTTGGAGAAGAAGGGATTATTACGGCCAAGATAAGATGAAAGGTTGTCCTTGAGAGAGAACTGAAAGCGGTGGGAGAGCCTAGGCATATCGGCTTCGAATTCAGGGAAATGGCCAGCGGTTCGAGTTTCGTAGTCTTGTTCGGATTCTTGAGAGCGTTGCCAGGCCCGGCCGGCCATTGCGGTTGCGGATGGGGGACCCATTTTGACTGTAGCTGTAGGCTTGGCAGGTGGATGGTTGTCTGGGAGGGCGGAAGTCAGAAGGGGATTGTTTTGCACGAGACGGGGGCGAGGTGAGGGTAGCAGAATTGGTGATGTACTTGCAGGCAGTTGACCTGAGTTGTCAGTCCTGGCAGACGCGTGGGAATGACGTGCGACAAGGATGCATTGGTTCAGCTGCATGCGGAGACGATGGCGCTTGCCGAGACGCCAGATCGCCGTGGTTGTGCAAGGAAAATGTTGGCGATGTCATGGGTTGCCAGCTCAGTGGTTGGTGCCTTGATGAGGTGGAGTCGAGCCATCTTTCGAAGGACAGCCTCCGCGACACGCTGTGCTTCATCTCTTGATGCAACGCAGCTCGGGTTGTCCAGCCTGCCAGCTAGCTTCCCGTGACATCAGCAGAGTGTCTTGGTCTTTCGCTGTCGCCTACACGGTTCATCGTTGTAGATGGAGTGACGTTGCATATCGACACATGCCATTCTCGTCAAGACGCTCCTGTCGCACAAGTTCGGTCAGAGTGCTGCGCGCTGAGCGTGACAGTGTCGTTTGTGAACAGCCACAAGCAGCCGTTGTTCAATTATAGAAGACGGAATCACGCGCACCAGGCTTCACCCCTCCATTTAGCGGCAGTGACTAAGGACCCTGCATCCCGTCCATGGACCCTTTATGGGGCGGGGAGACGGACTCGGTTTTCTGCGACAGTCTGAGAGAGAACAAATGTCGGCTGCTCTCCCAGTCCGATGAAGGGTCTGATGGAGAGAGAGCACGTGGTTAGGCGTCCGAGGTGCAGGCCTGGAAGCCTCGAAATCGAAAAAGATCAACAGTGTGCCAGTCTCTTGGCTCGCGGGCTGACGGCACAAGACGCGTAAACAGTGTCGAAAGGCAAGACACTTGACGAGAGTGCAGCGCAACAGCTTCTGAGAAGATGCATACGTGCCACACACCATACGTAGCGGTTGACGTCTGTCACTGAGCACAAGGCTTGGCTGCGAGGAGGCGCAGTCGGTGGCCTACGAGTCCAGGGTAGCTCCAAGCGATTCACCGACTCTCTTATTGCCCTGTGCCCTCTTGTCGACTGTTTTGTTTTGAAGCATCTTCCTGCACACGTCACGATACCTGCTGACTGTCACGGCCATCACACCCTGCACATCCAAACAACATCACCACGGCAGACATGGCGCTCAAGAAGCGCCTGGGCCTTGGCAGCTTGATGCGCAAGCGGTCGTGTGAGTCTTGCGTAGAACTATCTCCTGTGATGCTCTACTGACGCCGTGCTGCAGCCCACGATGCCACTGCCGAGTCCAGCGCCGACACGCCAGAAGCGAACGCAGCCCGCGGTGTTGTAGGTTACGCCATGTCGCGGCAGCTCGAGCAACGCGGCTAATTGAGGCATCACAGAGGCTGTTCTGCGAAAGTGCCGCCGCCAACTCGGTATGGTCATTACCAGCCTGGTCGCAACATTCGCTAACATGCACAGGGCGAAGAAGTGCTCCACCTGCCCACCATCGTCGAGTCGGCTGTTGCGAGCCCAGCTGCAGCCGCGGCCGCCGCTTCCCAAATCCGCAAGTTCCTGTCCAAGGAGAACTACTCGCGCCCCCATATCCAGTACAACGCGGTCATGCTCATCCGCATCCTCGCCGACAACCCGGGCGAGTCCTTCACCAAGAACCTCGACAAGCAGTTCGCCGACACGGTCAAGAACCTGCTGCGGAACGGACGCGACCCGAGCGTGTCGCAGATTTTGAAGGAGACGCTGAATAATCTAGAGCGCGACAAGGCATATGACACAAATCTGAACACGCTCTTCGGCATGTGGAGGAAGGAGAGGGGGCTCATGGAACATGCGGCGAAGCAGACTGGTCCCCGGAGGCTCAACGCGCCCCAATATAATGGTCAGCACATAGAAGGCGGCTTCAGCTCGGGTTCAGGCAGGTCGTCATCCCGGCAGCTGCCCTCTCCAGCAGAACTAGTCGGGCGCATCGAGGAAGCTCGAACGTCCGCGAAGCTCCTCCTGCAGCTCGTCCAGTCTACGCCTTCGAACGAGCTGCTGAACAACGACTTGATCAAGGAGTTTGCAGAGCGTTGTACAACAGCACAGCGCAGCGTCCAAGGCTACATCGCATGCGACAGCCCCCCGCCCGACGACGACACGATGCTTACCCTCATCGAAACCAACGAGCAGCTGTCACTTGCAGCGTCCAAGCACCAACGCGCCGTGCTTCAGGCCCGCCGTCTCATGAACCCTTCGCCGCCTTCTTCTCTGAACCAAGCTAATGGCAACAACGTACCGGCAGGTGTGCCCACACACTCGTATGAAAGTCCACCGCTTCCTCCACACAGCAATGCCTCTTCACCAGTTTACGCCCAACCAGGTTACGCTCAACCGGGCTACGCTCAGCAAGGGTACGGTCAACCAGGCTACGCTCAACCGCCGGCTCAGGTTCCTGCAACGTACAAGAGCGACGAGTCGACAAGTCCTCCACCCCCTCAGGCAGCGACATACCAGCCACGCGCTGCCTCAATCCCCCAAAGAGAGGAGGATCCATTTGCGGACCACTACACAACAACCTTTTCACCGTCCCCAGGTCCCCCGCAAAATCCCAACCCCAGCGGTCAGGCAGGTTCTCTGGCGCCCTACCACCCAGGATTCCAGTCCACGCCGTCATACCTGCACCGCCAAGAGAGCTCTGCAAACAATCTGACCATGCACGGCGCGCAGCCTTCGATTACAGAAGATGACGAGAACGCACGAGATTACCCGCCTGTTCCGCGACCACGCACGCCACCAACGATGCAACAAGCGCACGATGTGTCGCCAGTCGCGGATCGAAACACGGTCACGTACAGGTACTAGGAGGGTTGCTTAGTAATTGTGATGCCAAATCAAACGTCAGGCGTTAGGCGGGTGGAGTTCAGGCCGACGAAGTGTGGGGGGAACTGGCGGAGGATTTCGGGCCTACTTGTAATCGCAGTTGTTGTTTTGTTCTTACGCGTGTGTAGTCGGGAGTTGATAGTTTGATATCCAGGCAGAGAGCTGAGGGCAGCAGATGGCAATGGTTGGATTCCCCCAAACGGCCCTCCTGCAGCAGCGTTTTTGATGTACCTCGCATGCCCCGCATGTGGGAAGCGTGACCTCATCATCCCACGTAAACATTCGCACGCCTAAGCTTGGTCATGCAACGCTCACAGACTTGCGCGGTGAATGCAACGATTACCCAAGCAGAGGGCGTGCCCTTTGGTCGACCAGTTCATCCGCCAGTCCCGGAATCACCCTTCCAATCTGGAAGGTCAGTCCCGGCACAACTGGGTACCCCACCGATGCGAAATAAGGACCGTTGGATTTGCTAGCGCCGAAAGATTTATAGAGCCGTCATGTCTGTCCGAGTCTGGGGCTATATACTCGCTCGTTGATCCTCTCGTCCGTCTCTCCACATGGCACCGCCCGTCTGCTACGTTCCATGGCTCGCTCGCTCCCGAAATGCGTCGACACGGTGATCATCGGTGCGTAGGGGAGTCCGCGCTGGTGGTGACGGCCGCTGATTAATCCAGGCAATGGCCCTTCGGCCCTGATCCTCTCGTTCATGCTGCATGGGAACGTCCCGTACTACGTGGGTGGACACCATGACCCCATCCTCGCCGCGAAACTCGAGCAACAGCCCAACCTGCTGCACCTGACGCCGGACCTCTACGCGCACTTCCTCTCTTCGCTGCGCTACTCGACGCAGGCCCTGCCCATCAACACGCTCCTCGACACGCTCATCCGGCCGAATGCGGATACCGAGGTCAACCCCAAGTCGTGCATCGAGTGGCGGTACGAGCCTGAGAGGGCCGTCTCACATGTTGCCATTGGCGACACGGCGCATGCGGGCGGACAGTGGGCGGACAATCCCGTGTCGGCAAGCGCGGATATTGGCACGCTGAGCTACGCAGAGCAACTGTCGCTGCCGGGCTACTCGTACGCCGACCACCTAGCCAAGAGGGAGAAGACGGACCAATGCGACTTTGTGCGTCCGTCGAGGACCGAGTTCGCCGACTACCTGAGCGCATACCCGGAGGCTGTGGGCATTAGCGAGGCGATCATCACGGGGACTAAGGTCGAGGATGTGTGCAGGACCGGGGATGGCTTCGTTGTCAGGTCGCTGGGCATACGCTGCAGGCACCTCGTCCTCGCGTCTGGCACCTTCACCGTCAACATCCCACCGCCGCGCCTCCTGCTGCCAGTCGCACAGCTCGACTCTGCTCAGCATCCTCTGCTGGTCATCGGCTCAGGCTTCTCAGCCGCAGACGTGATCATCTCAGCGGCCCCAACCCGCAGGATCATCCACATCTTCCAATGGGCCCCTCACACCCGCCCGTCCCCGCTGCGAGGCTGCCACCACACCGCATACCCCGAATACGCAACCGTCTACCGCCAGATGAAGATCGCCGCCATCGCATCCACCAAGGGTCGAACCGCGGTATCGCCCATGCGGCGACGGAAGTCATACGCCCAGTCCCAGCAGCGCGACTGGTCTCTCTACGAAGGCCTACCCAACGCCGACATAACAGACCTATCCATCTCACACACCACCGGCGCAGCAACCCTCACCATCCGCCTCCCCTCCGGCGAGCAAACCACCCGCCAAGCAGGCAGTCTCGCCTACGTCGTCGGCCGCCGCGGAACCCTCTCCTTCCTCTCCCCCGCCCTCCAAACCGAAATCCTCAACACCACCACCCCCGACGACAACAACCCCTCCCCCCTAATCTCCGGCCGCACACTCCGCGCCAAGGCAGAAGCCTCCCTCGAAGTCGCCCCAGACGTCTTCATCACAGGCAGTCTGACAGGCGACTCGCTCATCCGCCACGCGGTCGGCGGCTGCGTCTTCGCTGCTGGTCGTATCTTGCGCGCTATTCCCTCCCCCGCATCGCCCATAGCTGCGTATCCCATCACCCGCCCCTCGTCCCCTGCTTCGTCGTCCACGGACTCGAGTCCCAACCCTAATCAGAGGAGGTCGGGCAAGAGTACGCCGGGCGAGCTTACGAATGGGCATGCGGATTTGCATCTTGATCGTAGGAAACTTACGCGTGCTGTTGAGGTTGCGAGGGCGGAGAATCGGTATTGGGTTGAGACGGGGTGGTGGGCTGGGGGGCTGGGGTTTGGGAGTGGGTGAGCAGTTGGATCTGGGACGGAATACTTATTGTTTGGTTGGAATTAGATTTGGGGTTTAAAAGGGTGGGATTGTATATATTGTTTATTGATGTTTGGATCGAGGGTGATTGGGGATAAGAAAGGGTTGGTACGGTCGGTTGTACTGAACGAAAATCAGCGAGTTCACGACGTTTGTTCTGTTGTGGAATCTCCGGTCAGTGTGCATAGACCCAGATAGTAGCTTTGCACTGCACCGCATTGTAATAAAATGTTGATGGTTTATTCCATACCTACAAAAGAGGTTCATATACCCATATTTCAAACCCCCATCCCATCCCATCATAACACATCAGTCTCCTGTCTAGTCTAGTCTAAACCTTGACGGCAAACTGCTTCAAATACTCGTAATCGTCCACGCACGCCGCAACCGTATCGCGAATCACCTTTGCGCCCTCATCGCCGAATTTCTCCGTCCACTCGGCAAACAGCTGCTCATCGGTCTTGGGGGTTTTCTTCTGTGCAGATATTAGCCAAACACGCTCCACTAGCAGATGGGTAGGAAGTTGGAACATACATGCGTCCTGGCCCTCAACTCAGTGCTATCAAGCGCATCCTCATGGAAGCCCCTCCACTTCTCAAACGCCTCAGTCGCAGCCTCCTGGTCCTCTTTCGTGTCCCAAACCAGCATCTTAGGATCATACTCGATACCCGTAGACTTGCAGAACGCCTCGATGATGCCCGCGGGGTTGTCCAGCATATCATCTGCATCGACGACGCAGATCTCCACGCCCTGCTCCTTACTCTCCGTACCATTAGTCTGCTCGCGACCCGCAAACTTCGGTCCAACCTGGCCCTCGCTGCGCAAGTAGTCGAAGAACCGCCTCAGCTCATCGTACCCGGCCTCATCGGGCCTGAAGTTGTAGAACCCCGTCATCTTGTCCAGCGGCGGGATCGTGCAGCGGTAGTAGCTCGGGATGCTGAATTTGGGGTGGCGGATGAGGAAGGTGAAGTGGTATGTTGAGAGGAGGGCGGCGGGGATGACCGAGGGGTTGTTAGGCTCGCCTTGCGTGTTGTATGGGTATGGTGGACCGCTCTTGTTGTTGTCTTCGCGGGTTTGGACGGGCGAGAGGGCTGTCGTGTCGGTTCCGACGCCGCGCTTGTAGTTTGATAGAGAGGGGGCGACGGTGGCGGGCTTGTTGTTCGGCGGGATCCAGTATTGCGCCATGTCTTTTATGAAAGCGCGTTTTCCCTGGGGGAGGTGTTAGTGGGTATCTTTTTTCGTGTATGCACATGGCTGAAAGTTGAACAATGGGAAAATGCGTTTTCCCCCTGAAATCCATAGTTGGCGACGAAGAGTAAAGAGAAGACACAAATGTCGAGATGTAGCGTAGGGATATACTCCGGAAAGTGTTTTGCGTAAGAACTCCCCATAATCATGCTACATCGTCATGTGCAATAAAGTTGCAAACCACCGTTTAGTTGTAAGGAAACATGAAAACGGAACTCTAAAGAAAACGAAGTGGACGAGAACGCGGAAAGATGAAGTCGTGTGAACACCCTTGACAACAGACGTGCCAATCGCAAAAGCAGGGAGCGTACCTCTGAATTTTCTCTTGCGATCCGATCGAAGATGGTCCTGTATGTGCTCTCGGAATATCCGCTCTCTTTTCTCGCATTCTCGTCGCTCTCGTATCTCTCAGCGAGACGCTCTGGTCCGAAATAGTAGGCATCACCAAACGGCTCGTGAACACATTGAAGCGTGTCCCGGCGGGTCATAAACACCTAGACGCAATCAGTTTACAGCGCGCGCAGTTGACACCACTGCACATACACGCTCGAAGGCCGTCGAGCAGGCTCTTGGATGAGTAGCCACAAAGATGGGTTTGTTAGACATGATGATGTGATGTCGTTGTAGAGTCGAGGGATCTGTCTTTCAAATATCCTCACGAAAATCTCTACGCCAGTAGAACGAGGGGGTCCAGATATATTCCAAGCTGAACGATCGAGCAATTGCTGTTAGAAACTCGGGCAACTGCAGAGTTTTATAGCCATCGAAAAGGTACCGGGCATGTCAAACGCGGCGCCGATCATGGGCAAATCCACAGTACCTGTTAGCATACAGGGATTTGCGGGACCTGGAAACATTCTGGATCACTCAACCGACTTGTTCGCGCGGCAGGAGCGCGCGAAGTGCATTCTCGTTCGTCGTACCAAGGAGTGGTGGCGTAGGGAGATGCATATGGCTTGGGTGGCTGGAACCCACAGCCGAATCGGCCTATATATTCGTAGAATGGCTGCAGACAGGACGTTGCCGAGCTCCTTTTCGTGAGGGGATGCGAACATGATGTCACAATTTTACCACAACTCTACCATAACGGAAGGGAAGACCCTTGGTGGGGTTATGCCACTAGCCCTCTCCCGGCTTAGGCTGCGATGTGCCGTCGGAAGATCGCTACAGCCACCACCAAGACTCTCACCACCATGTTCTTCTGACCACTGCTATCGTCTGTTTGATATTCGCAATCCTGGGCATCAAGCACGTCAGGCATGGATCATCTAGACACAACATCTGACGCATCAAGCAATCGAATTGGATGCTGCTGTCGTGGACTGCAAACGGAGGGAAGATGCTTTTGCCCAGACATCAGCTTGTAGATGGGTGTCAAACTTCTACTTTGGGGTGACAGATCCTTGTTCTTTGTATTATGTATACATTCCTCTCCTTATCCTATCGAGCGATATAAGATGGATGTTTGGTTAAAATTTGTTCAAGCAACCACATCAAGAAGCAAGAGCATCAACAGACTGATTTGAGATGGCCGTCAGGAGGGCGTGCAAGTAGCAGTTAGCAAAGTTCGCAGGGCCTGATATAACTAGATACGAGAAGAAAACGTACACATGTTTCCATCATATGAGGGACCTGGATCATCTTTTTGTTTTACTTTGTACTTGGAAGTCTGCTACCAAGCACCGAGATTCGATCCGAGCATGGAAACCCACAAGAGTATGGGAATACTTTGCGGGCGCACGTTTCAACTGCCCGCATTCCACAAGATCAGCAGACGATACCCTGGTCTGTTTTGCTTTACTGTCCAAAACTCTATGCTCTCTGCCAATTGGCATACTTGGAATCAAGCTTTAGCGAGATTTTGCAAAAGTTTCATCTCACAATAGCTGGGCAACTACACCTGACCAACTTGAAATATATTTCTCAATCTTGCCGTTGAGTTGTATTGTGTTGATAAGAACGTAGCTTCGGTTCAAGTTTTTCGGCCAGCCACATGACTTGTTTGGAGGATGTGTTTTATTGATGCTGTCAAACGGTCATGCGTGAGGATATGATACGTAACACTTGATGCTCACAAGTTTTACATGAACTTGGTATGTAGTTGTCCGGCTCTTGATTCCACGTGTTCCGGTCAACTCAGCGAAAGTCCTTCAGTCCACAAACACACGCACACACAACGACATCGAGACCACAAGTGACATTGCTTCTTCGTAGTCTGGAAGCCAAACAACTGGTCCTGCGGGCTGCCTGTTCGAAAGCTGCTGTGAGGTGTGTTGGATAGTTATGCAACCGCTTAGCTTACCTTTCCCTTGTCCTTGTCCTTGTCCTCGTATACAACCTCCACATGCTCGTTTTTGACAGTATACTCTAGGCTCAGCGCAGTTCTGCATATCGCACAGCAGTATTTAATGCATCTACTTCGGCTTCTCTCAATCAGTGCCTCCAGAAACCTCTTCCACGCTTCGTACAACCACTCAAAGAGAACGGAGAGCGGTGATACCATCGCCACTAACTTCAAGCAGCAAAGTGCGCTTGTTGTACATGCGGGCTAATTATCAGACGTTGCAACTCTTCCTGACGTTGTGCTTGGCCTTGCTCAGCTCAGAGACGTAGTCGCTGCAAATGTCTCGTCTTTCCAGTGCAGGTATTGCCGCTGTGTGATGGATTGTATCAGTAGTATCTTAGACGAGGTTGCAGAGATTAATGTCCTTGGTACTGTCGTCTGGTTCGTATATCATAGCTAGAGTGGTAAGATGGGTTTCCAACAATCTATAGAACCCCAACAACACATTTTTACAAGGGCGTGCTAGGCGCATACTGCACGATTTCAAGGCACATTGCCTTTACACTAACATTAGATGTATTTGTCTAGCTTTATGAAATTTTGCCGCAGTCTGGTTCCTGCTTCCACCCGTAATCAAGAGTCGCCTCAGATAGATAGCAAGGGTAGGGCTTCAGACGGTAGATGGATAGCGTGGAAAGAAGTCCTTCAGACTAGGTGTATACGAGTGACATCCAAGGTTCATCGATTTTACTTTAAAATTTCATGTGGTTATCTAACTGTCGAAAAGCTCAAGCTGCATAATCGCGAGAACTAAGCTACGTTCTGCTCCACACAGCAATGCAACTTAATCTCACGATTACAAACGATGATGGGATTGCAAATTCTGTGCCAAGAACGCATACATTCACTGATATCCATCTCAATCTCCAAACCATCCACTCAGCGAGCGAGTCACCAAGCTGTGTCCCTTCCTGGAAGCAAGATCCTCAAACGTACCGCCAACATTGCTCGGTCGAACGTGCGATGCCACATTTGGTGTGTCTTCTCTATTACCCACTACTGAAGCAGTAGTGGCTTGACCTTGGAGTGTTTCCATGGAACCTATGTCAGCAGGCCCTCCACGCCCAACCATCTCATTGATGAATCCTTCTTCCTCAGAAGGCATCCGGTCTTGGATACAGCCGCGTAGTTATGGATAAATCATCTCCAAGGCCTGATTGAGCGTATCCTCGGCATCGACAGGGGCAGTTGAAATGGGGTCATCAACGTCGGTCACGAAAAGCGGTGAATCGTGATGACCTTAGCTGCTTTGAACCTTTTTTGAAGAATTACCATTACGGGGTGAGTCGATCCACTTGCCGCGAAGCTGGAAGATCGAACGAAAGTTGGTCGAAATGCTGCTTGTATTCCCAATGGTATATGCGCCTCGCAATTGATTGGATAGTAGACTTGTAAAACGCCGACGCTTGCTTGGAATCGTTACACAAGGGCTCTGACGATGTTGACCTCGCCGCTGCTGCAAGACTTAGATGCATCTCCTCTATTTCTGTGTGGATAGTCTCCATGTCTGCAAACGCAGCCTGAACGTCTTCGTTGTCCATTATTTCCTGTTTTCCTGCCTCGGAAAGCATGAGAGGCGCAGAAGCGCTGCGATTAAGGGATATTTCTGATTGAACGTTCACAGGCCGGGACTCGATGGTGCAGAACAAAGCTGGGAAGCCGATCGTAGAGATCCTGGATTGATATGATGAAAACACTTTGCTATCCGATTTGTGACCCATGGGAAACTTGCGATTCTCTTCCGTTGTTTCGAGAGTAAGCGACTCCACGGCGTAAGCAGTGTGCGACCAGACAGTTTTCGAACCCGCAGAACTGTCCGAGGCGGCGAATTTGAGGCTGGATATCGATGGTCTGGACGGGGTTATTCGTCACGCGACGCTTGTCCATACGGCGTAGTACAGGGGTTTCGAGCATGTTGGCATTCATTGGGATCCGTCTCCCAGTCTTTGCTACATCAGCAGGCAGCCTCAAATCGATATCGTGGACTGGTAGGACAGAAACCTTTACTAGCTGATCGTTGCTTCCATACTGTCTGATACGATGTATTGGTATTCGAGGTTCCATGGTTGGACTACAAGTAGCTGGCAATTCGTGGTGTCTTGGTCCGATGTGATATACGCCTGGGTTTCATTACTTTGTAGCATTCATCCACAGTCTAAAACTCTATCCTCGTGATCTATCTAAAAAAGTCTACCATTTAACCAAACCAGTCTACCCTGGTATCCGCCAGCCAAGTCCATCTAGTTCTTGTAGATATCCACATCAAACTTAGTAGGGAACTGATTCCTCCCCTCGGCATCACTCCTGACCCAGACCGACACGCTCGTCCCCGGGCAGTTGAACATTCCGTACCCTTCTGCGTCAATCTCGACTTCGCCCTGCTCCCAGCCCAACACATCTGTCCATTTCTCGCCAGCATGCATGTCGCCCACGGCCATGCGAATCTGACCAGGCCCCGTGTTGCTCATCACGCACGCCAGCCCGGCTTTCTTATCCCAGGTTCCGCGGCGCACGAAACCAATGCAGTTCGCATTGTCCCAGTAGTCCTCCTGGGTGCCGTACGCGAACAGCTTGCGCGCGAGGATTAGGTCAGCGAGCTGGCCGCCGCAGGATGGTGGCGTCTCATGGGGCTCCAACAGGCCGTAGAGGTCGCCGTAAAAGGGGCAGGGGTAGCCCTCCTTGCGCAGCAGGATGAGAGCGTAGGCGAGGGGCTTGAAGAAGCCCTCGATTGGCGTTTCGACCGTCTGGCCGGGCTGCGTGTCGTGGTTTGTCACGACAGTGACGGCGTTTACGGGGTTGGACTGGACGAGGGTCTTGTCGAAGACTTTGCGTAGATCGGCGCTTTCCGTCTTGGAGAGTGAGGAGAAGTTGTTGAGTAAGGGCGAGTCGAAGAGAGAGAACTTGCGCTCCATGGCCTCGAGCCATTTGTTCATGACGGACACGTCGCCCGACCAGTACTCGCCTACGCAGAAAATGTCCTTGCCGCACTGGTCGCGGAGGTTGTCTACCCAGTTGTGTGTGAAGTGTTCAGAAAAGTGTTGCACCGCGTCGAGTCGGAACCCCTTGAGGCCTATCTCCTTGGTGATCCATACACCCCACTTCTTCACGTCTTCCTGAACTTCTGGGTGCGAGTAGTCGATATCCGCAAACATCATGTAGTCGGCGTTGCCCTGCTCGTCGGCAACCGACCCACTCCAGCCCTTGTTGTCGCCGAGGATCTTGTAGATAGCCTTGCGCTCGTTGGCTTGGTTGTAGTCTGTCCCGCCAAAGTGCTGCCAGTGGTATTTCTGCGCGGAGTACTTCTCGCCACGGCCAGGGAAGTCGAAACCTAGCCAGCCCTCGATTTCATACGGGTCTGAGGCGGTTTTTGTGCGGTCGTCGGCGTCGACTTCAACAACGCGGCACTTTTCGGTGTTGTCCGCGCCGGCTTTGTGGTTCAACACTGCGTCCCAGTACAGCCCGATTCCGTTCTCTTTGGCGATCTTGGCAAGCTCGAGCAAGTCTTCCTTTGGCCCCCATTTGGTGGTTCTCTGACCCTTTTGGTCAAACTCACCCAGGTCGTACAGGTCGTAGATGTCGTATCCATTTCCCTCGGGCGAAGCAGCCTTGCAACCTGGGGGGAGCCAGATGTTGTCGATTCCAATTGCCTTCAGTTTGGGAACCTGCGCGATAAGACGTTTCCAGTGCTTGTTATCGGCAGGGACATTCCACTCGAAACCTTGGAACAGAGTGGTGTTCTCTGGAGTGGGGGTTTGTTCTGATATCTGTGTTAATCTTTTTGGGGTTTAACGATAGCAGATCACGGGATGTAAGTACCTTCGGAACCCATGATGAAGTCGTATTTGCTCAGCTATGCAGTACCTATCAGGAACAAACGTATCAATGTGGGGTATATATCAGTTCAAAAACAAAGAGAGGGCAGAATAATATGAGAAAGAAAGTTGACAAGAGGTCGAAGACTTTTTCAGCCCGCCCATGTCTAGTACATATGTCATTCCGGCGCCCAGAGAAAGCGTCCGTGGCCGAACCGGTTTATTCAACGGTGTTCCCTGTAGTCAGCGAAAATACCGGTATCGGCGTAGTGCTAGCTAGCATGGCATTCTTGGTAGAGATTGTGACTTTTGTGTTCTAGATGTTACTGGATTGAGCATATTCAACAAGACGCGCCATTGACGTCACACCCCGCGTGTAGCGCAACGCAGCCGCATCCTACCGAACTGCGATACATGTTTCACATCTGTGATTTGAGTTGAGGCCGATAGCCGGTTTGAGGCTAAACAATACTATTTCACCGTCGAACAGGCTGCGTATAACCTATCATTGCTGGATATCAAGCTATACACGACTCAGGAGGTTCTCGATTCACTCAACCCCTCCTTGAACTTCCGCATACCATCCAGGAGGTCTCCTGTACCCATGCAACGTCGAAAAGTCCATGCATATCCACGAAGAGGTCATCAACACTTCATAACTCCATCATTGAATAGAAAGAACATTGGAGCCGTGGTCCAGACTAGCCCCTTGCGGACTAGATACATATTTGCTACCACCTACGACTTTCACAACCAGTGACATGAACCTCTACACCAAATCAATCGCCCCGAAACAGTTACTTAGAGCAAAGCCTCAATATCCAATTCAACACATCTTCCGTTATCACTCCGGTGTGAACACGCTGCACAGCAATACCACTGCTTTGGCCACCTCATCTCACCACGCATTCACAACCGTCAATTCTAGAATGTAAGTGGCAGAGGCTTTCAAATCCACTCACCTACTAAAGAGAACCCCAACAGACATACTAGACAAACCCATCACAAAACCCCCACCACAACCCTCCAAGCCCAAAAGCGCAAACACTCCCCCTTCCAAACTCTTCTCACACGATCCATGTCCACCACCAAGCGCCTCAAGCTCCCCAACATGCGCCCCACCAAACCCGCCACCCAGTCCCCCAGCACCCCCCTAATAATCCGCTTCTACGACCCCACCACCCGCGCCAAAGACAGCCACGGCCGCACCCAGTCCCAAATCCTCGCATGGCCCAACAACGAGCTAGAAGCCTGCCACAACTACATCCAGATCCTGTTCCCGCTGCCCGAGGGCTCGCCGTTCAACTTCGCGGCGCCGGTCATTGATCGGGAGGTTATGCTGGCGTTTCGGGCGAGGGGGGAGTTGAGGAGTGGGTTGAAGAGGAGTTTTGAGCGTATGTTGGGGTTTTATGGGTTTATGCTTGAGGGTGGGGGTGAGGAGACGGAGATAGAGGTGGAGAAGCCAGACCAAGACCGCACGAACGACGAACCCGAAACGACAGTACCAGACAAGGAAACCACCCCATACAGCATAGTACGCGCCCCCCACTGGCCCCGCGCCTCGCGCAACTGGGCCCGCAGAGTAGACCACAACCACCTGCGCATCACACGCATCCTGCGCTGTCTGCGCGTGCTGGGCCTCGAAGAAGAGTGTGTGGCGTTTTTCGCGGCGCTGCAGGATGTTTATGATGATCCTGGGATTCAGATTAGTGAGCGGTCGATGATGTATTGGGGACGTGCTGTTATGCGGCCGTTGTTTGTTGCGCCGGATGATGAGGAGATTGCGTGGTTGAGGGTGTGGGAGGAGGGGGAAGGGGGGAAACTGGGGGAGGAGGGGGAGAAGAGGAAGAGAGGGGGTGAGGGGGAGGGGGATGAGTAGGTTAGGTGCGGGGAGGTGGGAAGGGGACTGCTGGTCACAGGTTTTACAATAGCTTGACGACTATCATACCGATTCGGTATGAAATCGAGAACTACACGCAGCAAAGGCTTGTGCACTTTGAGTGATGTATACGCCTCGCTCACTTCAGCATGTAGCATTTCCCTTCTCGCCGTCTTTTATGCCGGGAACAACGAACAACAATTTTGATCCCAAGTGCGTCTAACCAAAAACACTCGTTGAGTGAGAAGATTACGACGAGCCAATACCATCACTTCCACTTCCACTTCCCCAGACGAGGAAAACACAAACAAAACAGCACAAGACAGCACAGCTCCGAACAAAAAACATTCATACCCAGCTATCTATCTACACACACATCTCCCTCATACATACACACCTCCCATCCCCCTTTCCCTTCCCCTACCAACCCCCTCAAACCCCCCATTAAAAAAAAAGAACTAAACCCACAGCCCACTAACCGTCTCCACCCCCCTCTCAACCACAGCCTTAACCCTCGCCCTAAGCGGTTTATTCTCACACTCGACATCCAGATCCTCAAGCCACACCCTCGCCACAAAACGATCGAATTTGATTTCAATGCCCGGGACCGGGATGCCCAATTGGTGGAGGCGGCGGAGTTCGAGTTTATCTTCGGGGGTGAGTTCGCTGTTTGTTGGGGATGGGGATTGGGATAATGAGGAGGAAGTGCGTGGAAGAGCAAGGGGCGAGACGGCGTCGGCGCCGAATTGCGCTTCGAGGAAGAGGAGGAGGCGGGCTAGGCGGGTTGCGGGGTCTGTTGCGTGGTGGGGGTGGGGGGCTTTGAAGCGGTGGGGGAGGTGTTGTTGGGGGGGTTTTTCCGGGTGGTGGTGGTGGGAGTGTTGGCGGGAGGATTCTGTGGGGGGCGTGTTAGTTAGGGTTTGGGAAGGGAAGAAGGAAGGGGACTTACGGCGCACGGCAGCGGGCGAGCTTTCGACTGTGAAGAGCACGGCCAGGACTGCGTCCGCGATCCCGTCGTTGATCACGTTGCCTTCCCATTCGACTTCTACACGGCCGCCGGGCCGGACGAGCACGTTGACACAGTCCATGACTGTGAATTTGCTGTGTGAGCGGGGGATGTCTTCATCGGCGTATTCCTTGTGAACGCCGTTCGCGTTGCCGTTTACTTCCTTGCTGTCGACCGCCTCGTCGGTCATGCTGCTCTCTTTGATGGCGCCGAATGTTCCTTCGAGCGCCCAGCGGATTAGGTCCACGCCCGCAGCCGAGAGCGTGAGATGCTGGCGACACACGATCGTCGTCGTGGTAAGACCGGCGTACTCTTTTAGCTCCTCGGGCGCCATGAGGGAGATTTTAAAGTCGTTCTGGATGAGCACACCGGAGATTAGGTCGAGCTTCTCTGCCTCGTCGTCTTCTCCGTCGGCTTCCTCGCCGTCACCTAGTGTGCGTGGTAGAGGCGGCTTGATGGAAGCGAGTTTTCCGACGACCTTTGCGATTTTGTCTTTCTTGAAGGGGATGCGGACTTCCTCGCAGTTGGCTGGTGAGTAGATTTTGGTTGGGGTGGCTTTTTGCGCGTTGAAGCCTAGCAGCTTGGATTTTAGACGTGTCATGTTACCTTTCTCGCCGTGGACCAGGATCTGTAATGATGGTGTGGTTAGTATTTACTGACGCAAGTTCGGAACCCACGATATGTGAGTAGGATGAAACTCACAACTACTGGCGCAGCAACTTCTTGTATGAACTCCATATTCTCCTTTCCGTCAACGTGGGCAGCGAAACTGTACTCCTGGACAGTGCACCGTCGCGGTATCAAGGATTGCTCGTTCTCTTTCTGACCAGGCCTGCGTGAGTTGTTTGATGATCGCGTCATGATGGCAGGAATCTGATCAGGCTCATGGACAATCTGCTTTGCCATTGTGCCTTCAACAGAGTAACCCGTGATGATGACACCGTTCCTCGAGTCTGGTGCCCATCGTTCGAGGAGCTCACGCGAAGTACCAGACTGCATCATACCAGGGGAAGCCAGCATAACACAACCACCAAGATCTTCGAAGCGCTCGAGATTCTTGAGAGATCGTACGAAGCGGAAGTCCCAGGCTCCCCGTCTGCCGGTATCGCCTTCGGCTTGAGCTTCTGCCATTCGCTCTGCAAAAAGCCGCTTGATGTTATCGTTCATGGCGCCCAGGTATGTCTGGTAGACTTGCATGCATCGACGTGCCAAGCTCGAGTTGTAGTAAATGGGTATCTTCTGGTATTGTGGATGTTTTGTCCAGTACTCGTCCAGAATAAGCAGAAGTTCCTGAGCACGACCAAGCGCGAAGACGGGGAGTAGTGCTCGGCCACCGCGATTTAGAATGTCTGTGATTGACTTCATGAGCTGTGTTTCGCGCTCCATGCGCGGTGTATGTGTCGAGATACCGAATGTGGATTCTGTGATGAGCACGTCGATCTTGACGTTGGGCGGAACAGTAGCGGACACAAGATGTCTGTCGTCTTCTCTCGAGTAGTCTCCAGTGAACAGGATCTTGAGACCGGCGATCTCGAGCAAATACATGGCTGCTCCTAGAACGTGACCAGCTGGGTACGGTGTGATTCGGATACCAGAGACGGTGTGGGTGGTATAGAAATCGATGGCCTGGATTTGCGGGAACGTGTTGAGGTGGTCTTCCTCGGTATACATTTGGATCTTGGTTTCAGACGAGCTGGACATGTTGCCGACACGGACAGAATCTTGGATGAGCCATTTGTAGATTGCTTTGGTGGGATGTGTCATGAAGACGCGGCCCTTGAAGTTTGTCTTGGCCAGAACGTAGGGCAAAGAGGCAGCGTGGTCGACGTGGAAACTAGCATGGTGTTAGCAGGGGAGTGGCAGAGGCTGGTGGTGGGAACTAGTAGGGCTCGAGAGGTGATATGTACAAGAAGAAGGGATGGCACATCATCGAAGTCGAACTGGTATGATGCAAATAATATTCCATTGTTCTGATATACATGATGCTGGGTTGCCTGTGTCCTCCACGCCAGTCCGACTGCAGTGATGCGCCAGGCCCCGTCCCTCGTGATGCTGAAGTCGGATAGCAGAGCGCGCATATACATACTGTGATATCAGGAGCACATCTACCGTGCTGAGGTCGAACTCATCGTAGAAGGGCATTGCGGACAGACCTTCGTAGGCAGGATGCATGCCCGCATCAAGCTGTCCCCGTTAGCATGGCCAGCTCTCCGGATTCGCGTCGTGTTTGCGCACCATGACCGTCTTGCCCTTGTACTGGATGATGTGACACGAGCGTCCAACCTCGTTGCCGCCGCCCAGACAGAGAAACATGAGCTCATCGGACGGGTCTATGGGCTCCTCGTCTTCGGGCGCCATGGCCGTGGCCTTTCTCTTGCTCGCCATGCTGCTGTCACACGACGCTCAGAGCTGCGAGGTTAGTCGAGTACGGTGAGCAGAAGAACGCGCCAGGTAGGCCGTGGAAGGGTCTTTTCGTTTGAAAGTATTAGTCAGACAGACCGTGTCGGGCAGCTGTACAGACACGTGCAGCTGCAACGGTCTACGGTGAATGGAGACGTTGAGTGAGAGAGTGCATGTGCTCAGTCCCGTTGCGGCTCCTTTGTTTCGCGCGCGCGCCTGCCAAGCCACGGTCTGTGCGTTGGCGTTGCTCGACGAACTTGTGCTCTCCGACTTGACATGCCCGAGAACGACGCGCCGTGCCCATCGCCCACACTCACCACGACCGCTCCAGCCCTCCGCGCCATCACCCCCGACGCGACCGTGATTGAGAGCACCCCCGCATGATACGACGCTAGGCCGGAGCGCCGCCCAAGATGGCGCACCCCCAGTACAACCACGGCCAGCAGCAACAGCAGCAGCAATATGGCCAGAACATGCAGTACCCGCCGCCGGTGCAGACCCAGAACCTGAACCAACCACAGCCCCCGCGCCCCTTCTCGCCGCACGCGTACCAGCAGCAGTCGTCGCCCGCCATGTCGCCCACCATGGGCAGCGGCATCCCGCCCGCGAAGCGACAGCGCCTCTCGCCGAACCCGCCATCGCCTGCTCCCTTCCAGTCGCCCTACGCTACTCCACAGTACCCCATGTCGCCCTACGCCACGTCGCCGCAAAACACGGGCTACCTCTCTCTCCCGCAATCGCCAGTCGCCCCGCAGCCAGCGCCCTTCCACCACCCACAGCCCTACCAGCGTCCAAACAACATGGCCCAGCCACAGCAGCCACCTCCGAGCTCTATGCCGCCGCCCAAGGTGCCATACAGCAAGGCGCAGGACGGGGAGCTGGAAAAGGCGAATGCGCGCGACTTGGACGTTAATAACATCAGCGATGTGCTCACGGGCTCTGGCATCGATCTGCGCGCCGAGGAAGATAACCTGCTGCAAAGCTATGGGACTCGCAACTACGGAGCATCGTTCAATTCACAGACTTCGACGTCCACGGCATCACCGCATGGGAGCTTCAACAACTGGAGTCAACAGTCCAACCACGGCGCTTTCCAGGGAACCGGCCCGTTGAGCCAGCCCATGGCACAGCAGCAGCACGAGGCAGAATTTCTCAGGAAGCACGAGCAGGCCGCCCGCACGCTGAACGAGTCAGCCCAGCAGACACTGACCAATCCATTCCTGCTTGCCAACGTCATCAGACAGCGGCTGGCTAGACGGGCGTACGAGCACGGCATCACAATCAACGTCGACGGACTGTTTGACAAGATACCTGAAAAGACGCCTCGAGATATCACGCGGACGACACAGGCTGCTGCCAACGGCGAGCAGATTGTAGGGCTAGAGGCCGCCAGTCTACTTAACCAGAACGCACCGTTGGTAGAAATCATTTCTCTTTTGACACTGGCTGCCGAGGACCGCATACGGGCTTTTGTGGAAGACGCGTTTGCCTTGAGCCAGGGGCGTCAGAACACATCTCACGGCATCGTCCCTCCCCAGCTGCTCGAAATTGCTGCGGTACAGAACGATGCGGCTCCCAAGATGGTTGCACCTGTCAACCTTCTGAAGACGCCATGGGAAGCGCCAGATAGCGCTGTCAGCCCCTCCACAACAGCCAACAAACGTAAGTCTACATGGCGTGCATACAGTTCAAGCGTAGCTAACATGCACAGAATTGCCAAATGCGGCGCGACTCCCCACGCCTCCGAGTGAAGCTCCCCCGACCCCTCAGCGGACATTCCAAAGCAAAAACTACGTGGCGGAAGCACTCAAGCGACGACTCGAAATAGACGAGGCGTTCGAGAAGCAGCGCATTCAGAAGCGGCAACAACGTCAGCAAGGCAGTTCGGGTATTCCTGCAGACACGCCTCAAGTGTTGCCACTTCCACCGCTGGACAAGATGACAAAGAAGGAGATTGCAGCCAGAGCCAAGGCGGGTCAAACTGATGATGTCCTCCATCGCAAAGCCAACGAGACTGCCAGCATGGCTCTGGGAAAGAAGAAGAAATATTCCTGGATGACGGGCGGTGGTGGAGGAGGCGGAGGCGGAGGGGGAGGTGGTGGTGGTGGCGGCGGTGGTGCAGGATCAGGCGCTGCCACACCGCGCCAAACTACAGCTGCAAGTGGGTCTGGTGCAGCTACGCCAGCGGCACCGACCGTTGAGCAGGGATTGCGGGCGAAGAAGAGGACGTTTGGCGATAGCATTGAGCAGACGGACATTGGCGCGAGGATCCAAGTTCGCGATCTGGTGCACGTGTTGGAGAACGACGGCAGGGAGAAGAAGACGCTCACGACGATTCTTGCCAGGCTCAAGAACACGGACCGAGACGAGAAGAGGCCCGAATACGACAGGAGGCCGCCGGGTATCGCGGGACGGTAAGGTTGCCGTTGTTTATATTCATTTGCATGGTTTTTATCACATCACATCACATCAGCGCTGGCGTTTTGGCAGAGGAGGGACTGCATCATATCCCAAGGGCTGGGGTAAACTTGGTATTGGCGGTATCTGGGGGATTGTGCGAAAAGTTCATGGTTGGGGAGCGATACTGCCTCTGCATAATACATATTTTCGTCACTTGCAAGACGCTTCGTGTGTGAGATTGTCTAAGCGGATGTGTATTGATTACCACGACAATGGCTGACAGATGTGCTCGGTTAGTCGAGATAGCAGGAGCAGCGAACTCTTGCATCAGCTCGACAGCTACATCTAAGAACAATGCAGTTCTCTTGTGCCTGTATTTCCAGCGGTATACGCCTCGCGTGCACTTTTATAAATTCAATTGGTATGGTTATGCGGATTGTAGGAGGCAGCTTACTTCTCGCTGTTCACACTTGACCAAAGGTGTCTCGCCTCGCTTGCTAGGCCTGCTTTCCCTTGCAGCCAGAACGAGGTCAGCGAGCTGAGGTTGCAGAGGGCCAATCACACCCGCGCTGACCCCATTGGCGCCGCATCTTCTGTGGGCCCGGCGCAGGAATGTGGTGTAGGGATTGGACGCGGGGCGTGGCAGGGCTGGTTCTGGCTAGATGGGTGGCTCACCGGTATGCTAGGTACAAGAGCGGACGCGCGTGGAGAGCTCGGTGAGGATAGTGCCCCTCTACCAACCCCCCCAGAGCGTGGCCACTACGCCCTGCCCAGGCACACGGACGAGGCGTTGGCGGCGATCTTGTGCAGTGCATGCACAGGCGTGAATTTCTCAGCCCGTGTGTAGTGGCAGGGGACTGCGCCTCGAGTGCTGGCTGAGGCGGTGGCTGCCCAGGTCTGCGACCGTCAGCCGCGTAGCTCCCCGATATCCTTGACACACCCCGCCTGTGTCCCCAGCCCTCTCCCTCGCTCCATGACTTCCATGAACGCGAGGTTCAAGAACCTGGTTGGTTCTTCGAAGCGCAAGAGCTCTTCGCACACGCCGACGCAGGCTTCGCAGGGCACCTCGACTCCCACGGGCTCGCAGCGCCCAACCTCGCTCTCGCCCCAGGCCTCAAACTCCAGCAACGCCTCGCTCCCCATGAATCCCAACAACCCCAATCTGGGCCGCCCGCCCTCGTACACGTACGCTCCGCCCGGCGGTCTTGCGCCGGGCCCGCCGCACCAGCAGGGCCGCCCGCAGTCGCCGCTGCCGCCCATCAACACGGGCGCGCCGGGCTATCCAAACCCCGGCGCCGCTCCCTACGGAGGAGGATACGGCGCTCCCCCGCCAGCTGGCCCGCCCGGCTACCCCCCGAACCCCGCCGCCAATCCCGCTGCTGGGGGCTATGGAGGGGGCTACGGTGCCCCGCCGCCAGGACCGCCCGCCGCATACAACAGGCCGCCCGTCATCTCAGAGGCGCCGGGCGAGGGGCGCTCCAAGGCACAGCTGATTGTGGGCATCGACTTTGTGAGTCCCGCCCTGCTCCAGCCAGCCACGCGTGTGGCGCACCAGCTGACGTGAAGTGACCAGGGCACCACCTTTTCGGGCGTCGCCTTCGCCTTTGCTACCAACACCGAGGCCAAGGAAGACATCATCACCGAATGGCCGGGCGCGGGAAACCAGACCAAGCAAAAGGTACGCAGCAGCTTCCCCGCTTCCCCACCACATCACCCACTCACGTCCGTGCCAGATCCCTACCGTGCTCTACTACGACCAGTACCAGAAGGTCGTCGGGTGGGGCCCTGACATCGCCGACGCACTGGCCCCCACGGGCTACCCCAAGCCTGGCGTGCAAAAGGTCGAGTGGTTCAAGCTGCAGCTGATGCTGTCCGGTAACACATACATCGACCCCATCAACCTGCCCCCTCTCCCACCCGGCAAGTCGGAGATCGATGTGGCCGCCGACTACCTCTTCCACCTGCGGCAGGCCATGCGCAACCAGCTGCAGAAGACGCTGGGCGAAGTCTTCAACCGCGAGGAGCGCAACATCCGCTACTACCTGACCGTGCCCGCCATCTGGAACGATGCTGGAAAGGCTGCGACACGTGCCGCCGCTATCCAGGCCGGCTTCCTTCGTGACGACAACGACAACAGACTGACGCTCATCACCGAACCCGAGGCTGCGGCCATGTTCTGCTCCAAGACGGGCCTTCTGAACCTCAAAATCCATGATGCTGTGCTTATCGTCGATTGCGGTGGTGGTACCGTTGATTTGATTGCGTACGAAGTGGAAGAGGAACAGCCATTCTCTGTTGCCGAGTGCACAGCCGGATCCGGTGACTCGTGCGGTTCGACGGCGCTCAACCGCAATTTCAGCAACATTCTGCGCGCGAAGATTAGGAAGATGAAACTCCCAGACGGCTCCAAGACGGCGGGCAAGGTCTACGCAAAGTGCATCATGGACTTTGAGAACAGGATAAAAGCAGACTTCCGCAACAACGGCCAAAAGTGGGCTGTCGATGTCGGTATCGAGGCTGAGTTCCCCGAGGCTGGTATCGAGGAGGGGTATATGACCTTTACCAACGAGGAGATTCTGCAGTGCTTCGAGCCCGTCGTGAACCGCATTCTGGAGCTGGTTAGGAACCAGATCATTGCTATTCAGGCGCAGAACAGAGCGCTGCAGGTAAGTTTATTCAGTTGTGTGTTTGACTTTATCTAACATGAAATGAACAGAACGTGCTCGTGGTCGGCGGTTTCGGCGCATCCGAATACCTCTTCCAGCAGATCAAACTCCACGTGCCCCCGCAATTCCAGTCCAAAGTCGTCCGCCCCATGGACTCAGTCGCCGCTATCGTCAAGGGCGCCGTCACAGCAGGCATCACCGAACGCATCGTCACACACCGCGTCGCGCGCCGCCACTACCTCATGGCCACGCTGCAACCCTTTAAAGAGGGCCACCACCCGGAGCAGTACCGCGTTCCTTCCCTCGACGGTAAGGATCGCTGCAAGTACACGCGCCAGATCTTTGTGCAAAAGGGCCAGCGCGTCAAGATCGGCGAGCCGGTTAAAGTGTCCTTTTTCAGACAGGTTGCGCCTGGCGCGACGCTCATGTATGAGGATATCCTGTATGTGTGTGACGATGATGTGTGTCCGGAGTATACTAAGGATCCTCGTAAGTTTTCCCCCGTCCCTTTTTATCTCATTATCACTGCTGTTTTCCATGTTGTATGCGTGCGTTTGTGTGTCT
This sequence comes from Dothidotthia symphoricarpi CBS 119687, assembly GCF_010015815.1. Classification (NCBI taxonomy): domain Eukaryota; kingdom Fungi; phylum Ascomycota; class Dothideomycetes; order Pleosporales; family Dothidotthiaceae; genus Dothidotthia; species Dothidotthia symphoricarpi. The sequence goes on from NW_022985038.1 coordinate 98,944, forward strand.
GTGTACAGCTTCGCTAATCTATTTTTGTGTGATGATAGGCATCAAGGAAGTAGTAACCCTCACCTCTGACCTCTCAAGAAAGAACCTCGAAAAGGACTTTGAGCGCATGGATACCCCCCAGGGCACGTTTTATCGCGTCTACTTTGACATTTACCTCACGCTTGATGGGTCGGAGTTTAATGCTGAGCTGGTTTGTCAGGGCGAGGTTATGGGGAGGTGTACGGCGAGGTTTAGATAGGTGGGTGGAATTGCATGGTTGATGGGAGATGTTTGATGGTTGATGTGAGACGTGATGTGAGGTTGTGAGGGGATGTGAGGGGGATTGACAGAGTGTTGCATACCCCCCATTGTGTTATACATCTATATGAGTTGATATATGGCTGTGGGAATGGGAATGGGAATGGCTAAACTTTTATTTCTAACCTTATCCTAGCATACCTTCTGAGTTTTCAACATGAGGCTGTTCATATCTCGCCTATCCATCCACCCATTCCTTTCCTCCCCACCCTCCCAATCACCCGTAAAAGCAGGAAGTAATCCGCCCTCTCTGTATCTCCCACAAGCAGCAAAAAATACGAAAAGAACAACGCCAGTAAAAATGGTAAAATATTAGAACCTGCCCACAATGCGCCCACAATTACGAACCCAGGTAACAAGATTTCCATATAATTACAGTTGTAATTTGTTGAAAGCTGTTGATTTCGATTACTCGGGAGAGTTACGCTTTCTTTCTCTTTCCGTTTCCGTTTCTCCTCATAGAGGGATAAGTCTGTCTACTAAGATCCATATACCTCCACACCATCCCTTCTTCCTTCCCTTCTTTAGCTACACTACACTACACCAAATCCCTCCCATCCCATCCCATCTCACCATACACCCCCTCCTAATTTTCCCTTCCACACAGGCAACTCACAGGTCCGGGAAATATGCGGAATGTAAGAACTATGTACTAACTAGACAAACGACTACAATGAAATGAAATGCAGTGTGGGAGTTTTGTGAGTGGATGGGTGGCGGTATGCGTCCAGCGGGCGTTTTTCGTTGTTGGGCTACTTGCTGTTTTTAGGGGTGGTTAACATAGCAGGTATGTGTGCGGAGTGAATGATCATGTATGCCTTGCTGTTTTCTCGCCTTTTCGGTCGATGTATTGCATTGCATTGCTTTACTGATAGACTTATGTGTGTGATGTAGAAGATTAATCTAGAACAGACACGCAAATCACGGCACAGGACAGGCCAAATCCAATACACTAACACAATATAATATAATACGGTACTGCGCAAAGCACTCAACAGAAAACATACGTACTTATTCCCAACACACTACACAAAGGAGCATCATGTCTCCGCACAACCAATGGTAAAACAATACAGTACTTCTAGCACTAGCCGACCTACTTCACAAGAGTACAAGACTCTACTAGAAAACAGTCTAACGAATCTGAAGCCTACAACACTCCACGTAGATATCTTTCAAAATGTCGAATGTATGTAGGTGTAGTTGTCAAGGAGCGTCTTTTATGCATGGACATGGACACGGTGTATGCGCGTACACACACACTAAAAAAAACTCTTTCGTACCGTACCACACCGAGAAGTTCGTATTTGCATTGCACCGTAGAAACCCCCCGTCCAACAAAATACATCATAGCGCCGAGATGGAAAGCCCCAACAAACACCCAACCAACCCAGCCCAGCCCAGCCAAAACTCCATCGCTGCCGAGATAGATAGATATCAATTACGCCCCAGCAAAACAGTGATATTCTGCCCACTTTTCCTCCTTCCTGTCCCTCACGCATGACCCAGCTCAATCTCCCTCCTCCTCTCCTCCCGACTCAACCCCCTCGAGTGATTGCTCGCCGCCCCTGCACTAACCGGCCGCTGCGCAGTGCGCCCGCGCTCTTGCCAGTGATCCCAAGCCTGTCTCTCGCTCAGATTCTCCGGCCTATCCCCATTCCTATCTTCGGGCATATCGATCCTGAAAGTCGAGCTATTCGCGTCAGGACTAGGCCTCGAGTCTGTCATCTGCAGGAGGGCCATTTGCTGATTGACGCGGTCGTCCTCCGTGGGGTGTTGTGGTGGGGGCGGCGGGGGTGATCGCGTATGTGTGTGGTTGGTCACGGCAGTCGGGTACATGTTCTGGACGTAGTTTGTGTAGAAGGTCTGGTCGCTCCAGAGGTTTTCGGGCGAGCGCGAGTGTGCTTTGATGTGGATGATGCGGCGGTGCTGCCAGATGAGGAGGCCGCTGTAGAGCAGGGTGGCCGTGGTGCTGACGACGACGCCCGTGATGGCGGGCATGGCCCATGTGTAGCTGCGCGAGCAGGAGAAGTTGTAGGCGATGGAGAGGAGGCCTAGGGCGGACGATGTCAGGGCGGGGCTGCGGGGTTGTTAGTGCGTGCGTGCGTGAGGGTTGGAGTGGGGGAAGCGCACAGGAAGACGCCCTCGGCTTGGAAGACTTCATTGCGACACGCGAAGCAGAGCAGCGCTGTGAAGGAGTACCCGGCTGTGAGGAGCGCGACGATAAACACGGAGAGCACTGATTCTCTGAACCGGAGCTGCGCGTCTTTTGCGTACAGGCCGGGGAGTAGAAGGTATCTGGGCGGGGGGTTAGTTTTCGTCTCAACGTTGTTCAGCTGGGTTGACGTACCCTCCCAGTATCATCCACGAGGCAGCGAGGGCCACCAGACGCCAGTACCACGGCGTGCTCGCGCGCCGCTCTGCCCGGTATTCGTCGATGTTGATGTAGTTCTGAGAGCCCGAGCGCATCGCGCCTGACGCGGCGGTGGTGGCCTAAGGTTAGCGGCTAGCTATGTCAATGTCTGAGCTCGGTGCTGAGCGCAATGACGACAACCTGTCGCAGCAATAACCATGCAGCGCGGATGAAGTTGGATCGCGGTGATTGACAGTCGAGGATTGTGTGTAGGCTTCCTCTGCCCTCCAAGTTGGCGAGTTGCGCGTTGTTGACGGTGATCAGCCTTACAACAGCGCTTCTGCGGATCGTTGCGATATGAGGACGTCGATCAGCCGCGGCAGACAGAATGAATGGATGGACGTTGACGACGACGACAACAGCAGTAGTAGCAACACTTGTAAGCGGATCTAGGCTTTCAAGTCAGAGTATTCAGAGCAGAAGAATGAAAGAGGGATGCTGTGGCTAGACAGGCAGACGCCCAGCGCCTTTCGTAGCTGAGGCGGAGGACAAGCTGCATTTGGGGCCTCAGCCACCTAAAGGCAACTGCAACCCTGGCCGGGCGCCAATTACCCACGATAGCTACTTGAACCGCCTCGAACAGGCAGTGCGAGCAACTTTCTGCTCACCGTGCCTTGTCAGCATCTGACCCACAGCATGCACGGTCTCGTTCCTGGTGGACGGGTAAGTCTGGCCAAATCTTCGAATTCTGAACACACAAAGGCCCACGTCTCGAAATGTCCCATGTCGAAATACGTCCATCTCGAGTCTTCGTACGGTGTGCCATTGAGCGTGCTGACCCCATCTCACCAATCTTACCTCTTAAGTCATTTCGCGTCACCAAATCTACATGCGCCCTTCGTTGTTGTTGTAACCCTAGCTTCCCCGGAGCTTCTTGTCAGATTGCAACGTCCCGAAGCCAGAGTTGGCGCCCAGACATAATGACGTTGTTGTCCTTCAGGCTTGTATCCTGGTCTCAAGTAACGGTTTTGAATTCAAGTCTCTTTGTTGACTGACTGACGTTAAGCAAGCATCATTTTAGCTGACGTCCTGGCCGTAAAAATGAAGCGCACATCATCCAGCAATGACCTCGTAGGAAGAGCGTAATACGGTAGCGAATGTTCGCGGGGTAATACGCTCCCTAGCTGAAGCGTGTGTTTGCTGTACCTGTTCATCGGGCTTGTCAGCACGCATGGGCTGAAGATGTTCCCGTGCACTGCCTCGCGCAGATGGGCATGGTAGCATTGCTCAGCCGCAAGTTGGAGGTTGATTGTTTGTAAGAAAAGGTCGGCATTTTTGTCCAGCTGGTTCCAACAACGTAACGTCGATTTGTCAAGAGTTTGATTCATGTCGTCGTGTGTCGTCTTGTCGTGTGTTTATAATGATGAGACCTGAGTTCGTTGCTACGTTTGTCCATCTGAGTCTCTTTAAGAAGCAGAAGAAATCACGTGCGTATCTGTATGGATCCTTCGAACATGGTCTTGAGATTTAGTAGACATATAAATATAAGACAATGCAAAGAGTCCCGCATTGCCAACTTGGTCGGTCGGTCAGCACCGAGCCCGCTCCTCGTCGACAACTTTCCAACGCCTCAGTCACTCTATCCCACCTACTCGGCCTCGCAGCACATAAACTTTATTCTTCACGACAAACAGGGATGTCACCGACACCTCCGATGGAGTGCAAGACCAACTCGCCGATTGTTTCCCAGGAGGGGTGAATGACGAAGGCCTCGGTGGGCCGATCCTGAACTATCGCCGATAGGCGAGCCGACAGAGCTTGTGACAATGCTTAAAAGACCGAGGTGTTTTCCAACTTTTATCTGAGTTTTGCTTCAGATTTCTTGATTGCCTGAGTTTTGGGAAATCGCAGTCTATTCACAGCTTATCATCATGTCGGACAATCAGCAAGGTGCAAAGATCACGGTGTACTGGTAAGTACATATACATACTCCTTCACCCAACATGCTCACGCCACAACTCTACCACTTCCTTCCATCCTCTAATATCCACAGGCTCGAGAAGTCTCGTAGCCAGCGTATCATCTGGCTGCTCGAGGAGCTGAACCTCGACTATGAGGTCAAGGTCTTCAAGCGTGACGAAAACTTCCGTGCGCAAGATGACTTGAGGCAAGTTCATCCGTTGGGACGTTCTCCTGTGATTGGCATCACGCCTGCAGACTCTGAGAAGGAGATTATCATCGCGGAGAGCGAGACGATCATCGACTATGTCTGCGAACATTTTGGCAAGCATCTCATTCCGAAGAAGTGGGCCGAGGGGAAGGAGGGTGCGGTAGGCGGAGAGACCGAGGAGTGGATGAGGTACAAGGTATGTTCTGGCTTTGTTGATGGTTGAGATTGGAAATGTTGTGGCTGACGAAATCGCAGTTTTTGATGGACTACACCGAGGGATCCTTCTTCACGCCCCTCATCGTAGCCCTCATAACTTCTCGTAAGCACTCCAATCACCAATCCACCCTCTCCAGCTACTAACCCAGCGAAGGAATCCGCACATCCCCCGTCCCCTTCTTCCTCAAGCCAATCACCGGCGGCATCGCCAGCAAAGTCGACGACTTCTTCACCAACCCCGAACTCAAATCCCACTGCGAATTCCTCGAAAACTACCTCGCTACGCCGCCCAGCAATGGCGAGTTTTTCTGCGGTGATAGTCTTACCGGCGCGGATATTATGTTGCATTTTGCGCTCGAAGGCGCGACAAAGCGTGTGCCGCTCAGTGAGACGAGTTATCCTAAGCTGTATACTTACATGAGGAAGCTGCAGCAGAGAGATGCCTACAAGCGCGCGGGAGAGAGGGTGGAGAAGGAGAGTGGAGTGCCGTATGTTCCGTATTCTGATGTTTAGTGATGAGTACGCGGTAGATATGGACAGTGTAATAAGCATGGTGTGATGTTTAGCTTGCAATATTGCGTCGGACCTTCTTTGTCTTTTAATATCAACATGATACAAATCTCACAGAAATCTTTCTTCCGATTGGATGAAATCCGTTCGGTGTTCACCATGTCTTTGAATTGATCCCTCGGTTTCTCGAGTCAGTTACAGCACATCAGCGAGCCGTTGGCAGCCTATCGGTCAATCGAAATACCAGGAATCAAGGTGCAGCAAAATCATGCAACAGCTTGACAACTACAACTGTGTTTAGTGTAAAAATCTTGCGCCAGATTTGTAACTGTATGCGCCTTACGTATACATTTTTGTATTTTACTTGTGTAGTTGTGCAGCTTATAGGAGCCACAAAGAATGCAGCTTACTTCCCGCTTTTGCAGTTGACCGAGAGGCAGCTCAATCCCTGCATAATTTTACGGGTTAGAAGCATGTCAGCATCAGCCTCACACTTGAACAGACCATACTGGCGCATGCCAATCCTTTCCAGACTGCCCAGTCAATACTGTCAATTTTTAAAGGGGAACGCTCCTGCTGAAAAATAATCGTATCTGTAACTTCAACTGCGCAGCTTTTCCTAGACACCTCCAAACTCCCTATCGTCAATCACGGCGCTATCCATATTCGGCTATCTCCCCGCAAGCTTCAACGTTACTCAGCTATCTATCAGCATCCCCAAGCTTCACATCTTTGCACTACGAAGCTTGCTTCCGCACTCGGGCATCCAGTCGCCTAAGACTATGAGCCAACCTGCGGGAAGCTAGCTTGACATATGCCTGACCATTCCGGCGCTACTTCGTCGAGAGATTTCGCAGTTCAAACAGGCGAACATGGGCAACACCCGTTCGTTCATTATGACACGCAGCGCGACCCAAACGCCGCGGGAGCACCCTTGACATCAATCCAGACATATGCGCAAGACCAGATTCGCGATTATCCCGCCTTCAACGCGCAAGATCCACGCCAAGGGCAGTTTCCTCCCTACGGCTTCAACTCGGGAGCGTGGGACTGGAACGGCTCGATTGAGTCCCCCGCCTTCGCAAACCACTACGAACCGCAGGGCGAACTTATGCAGGAGCTTCGGAGTCTGGACGTCTCTATGAACGAGCCCAACGTCGCGCATCTGAGTTCGACCGTAGAGCCAGCATATCGATTGTCGCATCAGGCTCAAGGCGCGGTTCCTGGCATACAAAACCCGCTGTCGCCACCGCCTAAACCGCTACAGCATTCTGCTGTACAAGCAGGCATGAAGAGGAAGGCCGAGTCTGAGTCCAGTTCGGCTGCGTCGCAAAGCGCCAACGTCACGGCAGAGAACCCGACAAAGCGCCCGAATCAGTCGCGTACATCGTCAGGTGCGTCGCCCGCTGTAGCTACGCCTAACGCCGCGAATACCCAAACTGCTGTCGCATCGGCGACCTCCGAACACGCGTCAAGGTCAACATCGCAGGCCAACAATGAAGGACATCGACGGCAAGAGCAGGGCAAGGGGACCGGTCCACAGGGCAAAGTCATCGACGTCTCGAAGCCAAGAAGAGTGATCGAATCGTCTGGGGGTCCTAATATGCTGCCTGCCGGGAAAGTGTTTCCTATACAGATTGGGTCGGAGCTATTCAGGCTGTCTGGCGCGTCGATATCTTCAGATGGTAAGCAATACCCCAGGTCATTCATACAGAGACTGCGAGACTGAGACTATTAGAGCACCCTCGTACTTTTCTCATTTCTTCAGCGAGCAGCTGCAAAACAACGGTGGCAGAGCTGGCGACGTGAGGACTCTCTACATCGACCGCGACCCCGACACATTTCGCGACATTGCATTGCACCTCCAGGGCTACCACATCACTCCGAGGAGTGGCGAGCATTTCGTGAAACTATTCGCAGATTCGCAGTTCTATTCACGTAAGTCTGTCAAATCGTGCTGGATATAGATTGACTCTAACCACAACAGTGCCCCGACTCACGAAACAGCTATTCAACACCGACATATTCGTCAGCATAGGCGGAACACCTTTCCAAATACCACGAGACCTCTTCTCCGCTCCAGGAAACAGCCCAAACTACTTCTCCCTGGGCTTCGCGCAATTCTTCTCCACGCCTGCAGAAGTATTCCCCGGACTGGACCGCAGCGCGCTACTTCGTCCACCATCCATCTCGCCGCCCACTGTGCCGAACAAGAGCGGCGAAACGTTCGCCGAGCTGATCAGGATGCTCCAGGGATACACCGTCGACATCAGAAACGACACGCACCGCGCCCAACTCCTACGCGATGCGCGCTATTTCCACTTCAGAGGCCTGGAACAACATCTCATACCGTGTGAGGTGTCGTACAACCTGAAGCGTCAGCAATCCGAGATTCTGCTGCGCCTAGAAGACATCCGGCAGTCGGGCGTGTCCTTTGCGCCCGACGACGACGACGCACAATCTTCACCCTCAAGTCTCGTTCCCCAGGATGGCTACGTATCCTATGCCCGTCCCTACATAGACGACCAGTCCCAGCCCTCGGCCCTCATCCTCGAGCTCTCATCCCCGGAATCAACGACGCTTTCCCTCGCCCCATCGCCAGATCACGCATCATCCCTCTCCTTCCGCGCCACCTTCCACAACAGCGCACTCGCCCGCATCACATCCCTCTTCAGCGTCATCGCAGCCAAAATGGGCCTCCCCGCTACCCAGCCCCTCGGCCTCATGTACCTGCACTCCGGCTCCGGCGTTGCCGCCCAACCCGTCAACCCCGAGAACTCGGGCGTGAGCGAACGGCGCGTGCGTGTGCGTCTCGACTCGGACTGTGTTCTGGAAGTCGATGGGCGGGCCGCGGAGGTTGCGGCTGATGAGGAGGGGCGGTTGGGGATAAGGCGCGTTGGTGGGGGTGGGTCGTGGGTTTGCGGGAATGGTGAGAGAGAAGTTGAGTGGGTGGTTCAGCGCGCGCATTGGCGGTTGAGGGTTGAGAGTGTGGCGTCTGAGGGGGAAGGGAGGAGGATGCAGGTCGTGCTTTGTGGGGTGAGGATCGAAGCGTATACTGTGGAGCGGAGTCGGAATCTCGCCCGGGGGTTTCTGGGGAGCGCATGAGTGAGTTTTGTAAGATGTTATTTTGTTTATGCGACGTGCTTTGGTCTGATAGTATGGATCAGCCAGCGACATATACAGCGGTATCTGAAACTTTCAACACGCCAGTGCCATGCACACCGCCCACCCCAAACCCAGTAAAGAAACAGTACGCAACCATTCATAACGCTAAAGCAATTCCATGGTATTCAAGAAAGAAAGAACCACCCCACCCTCAAATCACACCACTCCCCACCGCGAGCCACACCAACACACCCCCAACAACCAGCAGCAGCACCACAACGATGAACATGGCAAACACGCGCTCCACGTACCGCACGTCGTCGGGTTCCCCTGCCTCTTCCTCATCCGCGTCCACGCGCCGACTGGGTATGTACTGGATTAACGTGTCACGGTAGCAGGGTGTGCGTACGGCGACGGCGTAGGAGGGTGGTGCTTCGTAGGGATAGAAGAGTAGGGCTAGCGGGACGTCGTCGTCTGTGTAGTGCGGTGGGGGGTCGTGGTGGGTGTTGGCGTGTGGTGTTGTGGGGGTGGATGGTTGTGGCGGGCTGTCGTAGTAGGGTGGTGTTGGTGGGTGTTGGGAGGGTAGATGTGAGTATGATGCTGTTGGGTGGTCGCGATATGATTCTTGTTGTGGTTGTTGTAAGAGAGGCTTGGTGGTGGATGGGTTAGGCGAGGATGGCGGCGAGTCGCGATATGGGTGTTGTGTTGTGTTCTGAGGGGGTCAGCTTTCGCTGTTGGGAGTATATGTGAGCTGTGTATGTACCTCCATATTGGTCTGAGTCAATGCCTCCAAGGATTTAATCGCCTCGATTGCCGCACGATAACACCAAGTAGTTCTTCCAAGAAACTGTGATATTGCTGCTAGAAGCTAAAACTCTACCAAACGTTTTCGAAGAGCTGACTAGAAAGCTGTTGCAAAATGCTCCGATGGTATGAACGCAATTAGTGAGTGACGAAGGTTAGTGAGTGCAGCTTCAACGCAGATCAAGGGACATGGATAGATATTCAGGCGGCCGCGGGGCAGCACGATCCATGGGTGCTACTTTAGTTCGTAGTTCGTACATGCACGTATGTGTTGTGGTGGAAGGTGAAGTGGAGGCACAGCAATGGCGTTCGGTAGCAGCCTCTCTTAGCGCGGAAGCGACCATGCGCAAGGCGGATTGGTGACGTGGAGACGATTGATGGAGCGCGAAAGATTTGTGCCTTGCGAGTTGCAGTGCAACTCCACGCTGAGTTCTTCCTGGGCTTTCTATTGGTGCGCGGATCGAGCAAATGGCCCCCAAATGTTGCTTGCACAGCCGACCGACTGACGTTTTGAAACTTAGAGCCGCGCGCCTGATTTCGTGGTCGGAGAAAAAAGGAGGGAGGCCTGACACCAAAAACCTGGGCGGTTCTCTGGGTCGAGTTAGGGCGTTGCAAGCGCTGTTAAGAAGACCACGCCGCAGCCACGAGTATGGGCTGTACAGAGGGAAATTTGGTGTTTCACTTCTTCCATGTAGGTACCACGTCCTTGCACTGAGGTACCGCGGCGTGGTAATTTACACCGGCATTAGGTAATATACACCGCAGAATTAGGTAAATTTACACTTTACACCGCGTGTAAGTAAATTTACACTGCGTATATATGTACTTAGTAATTTTCTTAGATTTTCTTATTACCAGCACTACTATTAATCGCAACAACGTTGCTCCGGCCTACCCCACATAAGCTGAAAACTCAACTATTAACACTATCTCATCTACACGCTTACAATAGAGCCCACCTACGAGCCCACCCACGAGCCTACCTACGAGCCTACCCACGATTGAGCCCACCTACGAGCCCACCCACAAGCCCACCCACGAGCCCACCCACGAGCCCACTTATAATTGAGCTTGGATTTGAGCTCACAATTAAGCTGGATTTCAACTCACAATCGAGCTTGGATTTGAGCTCACAATTAAGCTGGATTTTAACTTACAATTAAGCTTAGATTTAAGCTTACAATTAAGCTGGATTTTAACTTATAATTAAGCTGAATTTTAACTTACAATTAAGCTAGATTTTAACTTACAATTAAGCTAGATTTCAACTTACAATTAAGCTCGTAGGTAGGTTATATAGAAATAGATAGAATAAATAAATAATACATATTAACTGTCTATAAATGTGTAAAAAAGTATATAATATATATACTATTAAGTGTAAATTTACCTTACGTTTTACACTGCATTGCGGTGTAAAACGCAGTCTTTCTTCTGTGTTTTTTACACCCCAAAGCTGCGGGGTAAAATACCCGATTTTGTACCTCAGTGTTGTCTATCTGTCGTTCTCTTTTCGACGCCTCAGAAAAATTATACTTTTCAAAAGTCTCTCATGTCTTTCCTCTCCATGCTCCGATTTCTTGTCTGCTTCCGTCCAAGAAAACTCGACCGTAAGAGACGGGACGGACTTAGGTTCCAAAGAACCATGCCGAGCGTGACGTGGATGATATTTTGTTATCATTAAGAGATGGCCCGGTATCTAGTAGTCACACGGGTGTCGCTTCGCCAACCGTTGGCTGCATACATCTTGCTATTGAGTCCCGTTCACCGTGTCACCCACTCAATCAACTCGAGACCACTCACACTCTTGGCTTTCAATCGATTGTGAATGCTAGAAAGAGCAAGCAATGTAGATCCGGGAGCATCTATCCGGACCAGTGAAACTAAGGACATGTTTTACTCGTTACCAGTATGGTGGTATCCGATTGGAAGAATTAGTCGTAAACTATTCTTATTAGGAATTGTCTTATTTCTCTGTATGAACATGGGTTGTATCTCCCTTCCAAAATCTGACAGAGGCCTATACCGGCGCGATGAAAGTGAGTGGGCAGAGGTGTCGTGGCGTAGGGAATCAACAGCTTCGCAACATCTTTCACTCTGGATTTCTAGCGCACTATTCCTTTGCGAGACTATGGCAGGGCCGAGCGTTTCTATCAAAGTCTTTACCTCGTCGGACTGAATAAAAATTGTTTCCTCGTCTTATCCCCACACTAAAAAGTCAACCCAGCCTCTTGCAAACAGATGCCCCAACACCCACGCTGGATTTTCATTACAGTCATCATGGGTTTCTCAGCTGTCATTCTCGCCGTTGGCCTTCTAGTGGGGTTGCTTCTTCCTGGAAGCTCCAGCGCCAGCGTCATCATTTCAGCGCCGAATCCTTCAACTCACGACTATAAGGTGGCGGTTGCTCACTTCCCTCTCGTTGACATTACGCGCAAAGATGTCTACGCTGCGACTGAGGACAGAAAGCTCATGGTCAGCTTGTTCATGCCGGTACACAAGAGTGTCTGCATGACTGAGTGCGAGAAGGCATATATGCCACCTGACACTGCGCGCGTCTCAAACGCACAGTTCTTCGAGCACAGTGACGCTGGTGTCTTCGAGCAGATGGCATATATGGCATGCTGTGGAGGAAATACAGAGAGTATCAACGCCTCCAAGTACCCAGTCGTCATTCTCGAGCCTCAGGTTGGGACTAGTAGGTTGCTATATACTACTCTCGCGCGGTTCATGAGCGCAAATGGAGTAGCCGTCGTCCTCGTCGACCACCCTCACGACTCCTCCATCGTCGAGTTCATGAAAGCACGCGACAAGCCAACGATCTACAACAACGGCACCATCCCACTCAGTCCCTTCGAGGCGATGAAATCTTGGAACGCTACCATAACGCAGGCAATGGAAACAAGAACTCAAGACATAAACTTCGTCCTCCAACAACTCACCACTCTCGCTCTGCCAGACCGATTCCCAGGCCTAAACTTCACCTCCGCACTCAACACACAGTCTTATGCCATCGTCGGCCACGGCCTAGGCGGCACCGTAGCAACAACTCTTAACGTCCTCGACCCGCGCGTTCGCTTGTCAATCAACCTCTCCGGCACAGCGCCACTGCTTCAGCACCCCAGCGCCGCACAAATCTACTTCTTCGGCCGTGCCGCCTTCACACGCGACGACGACATCCACTGGCCCACCACATGGCCGTATCTCACCGGCCGAGCCACAGAATTCGACCTCAAAGACGCTGGCATTTTCGACTACTCCGACTTGCCGTGGCTGGTGGATTTCGCACGCAAGGAGGGCGGCATGCCGGATCTGGTGAATGCACGGGGGTTGGGCAGCCTCGGGCCGTGGGGGTTCCATGCTATGGCGTGCTTTGTGGAGGGTGTGCTGAGAGTGGAGTTTCTGGCGGATTGGACGGCGGTGAGTAGGTGTTTTGGGTTCTTTCAGCAGATGGTGCCGTATGCGCTGCAGAGGGGTGGTGCGTGATGAGAGAGAAGAAGGGCGAGGGATATAACATTGCTTTCGAATATCTGGTTGCGCTTTGTCTGGAAAGGATACAAACATAACGATTTTGTTCGTGCAGGCATTCAAATACCTTGGAAAAGAGGCATACAATAAAGCGTATAATGCATGATTTACTCCATTCAAACAATAAGCCAGACGCTCTCCCAGATCCTGCCTAAATACCACCATACGAACGCGTGTAAAGATTCGCAAGACAGAGACATGTCTTCCGGATCACTCTCTGGTACCATAGTTGATGTGTCAACAACATGGCCCTGACCAGTGATCATCGCAGTCTCGTGTGATTGTAGATACAGAGTCTTGCTCCCCAAGTCTGGTGTCGAGGCCGGATGGTTGGGAAGACGCTCGGTGTTCGTATGGTGAAGGGGGATGGGGGCCGCAATGACTATGGTCACCATAGCAACTGCAATAGTGAGTGTCTTGATGTGCATTGTAGAGTCGGGAAGTCGAGATAGGTGACGTTTGGTTACAAGAGTGTGTTACAACACTGAGAGAATGGAGTATATGGATCGATACAAAAGCGACTAGTTGCGTAATGGGATTGGTGTTCAGACGCCATAGTCGAGTTGCAAGTGCTCCAGTATATATCAGCGGTCCTATCTGGCCATCTGTAGTGGTATGGAGAAGTTGAACGATTGCCTGGTACAGGTTTCGGACGGGAGCGGCTCGGTTGAGGTTGACAGTTACCCGATGCCGGCAAGACTGACATGTAATGCTCTCGGCCACTTTGCTTGAAGGAACCTGACAGCTTGACACGACATTAGTCTGGTGGCAGACGGAAAGATGGTGATTGGACGCGTAGGCGAATTGTACGTTCAAGTCAGCCCTGGATAAGTTAAAATAAGTGACAATCGCAAACGCCATCCGATCAAATTTGGAAACAAGATCTTGAAACCCTGGTGGAATTAAGCAATTCGCCTCATACGTACGATCTGGTGATGGCCCAGGGTCACGGGAGCGCCTTTCCCGACCCGTGCGGGGACATTACGACCTTGCATGCAGGCGTGCATGTGCATTACATATGGAATCACCTTTCTGAGGTGGCTGATCTTGCCTAAGGCTTGAGATCCTAGAGTGTGTATATTGGGTTAAGCGTACTCCCCGCTGTTGTGCTACGCGGCACTTCCGGCGTCATTGTGTTGTGAAACGTCAGATTTGACAGTCGATGGTTGTGCAAGATCGTATGGCGCGGATGGAATATAATCACACGGATAGATAACAAGACGCGGTCGGACGGCCCGTCCGGCAGGATATTGAAGTAGTCAAACCATGACGGGAAGGAGCAGATCGACATTTGAATTAATTGTAATCCCGAAGGAGAGCCTTCGGCTGTGATCGTGGAGAAGTTGTCGTGATAGGTATATGAGAGATAGTAAACGTGTCATGATATTGATCGTCAGGATCGTATCGCGAAAAGTCATGAGCGGCCGTAAAAGTTTTCCTCGTGTCAAGGTAAATCTGAGAATCATGAACTTGAAATACGTCCTAGAAAATCCATTGCTGTTTGGCGCCAGGCAAAAGTCGTGTAGAAGGTACTATGCAGCGATTCTGCAACAGCTTGCTCCAGAAGGCCGACAACAGCTCCATGGGTTGGTGTGATCAGAGTACAATTGATAACTAAAGCTCTGGAGAAGTGTCAGTAGATTCGGGTTACAACAAACTATACGTGAAATGAGTGTCTTACTGTTCTGCTAGATACAGAACTTCTGTCAGATTCACTACTCCTACGGCCCCTGCTGTCAAGTACCTGAAGCTCGATGCTGTCGCTTGAAAGCGAGATTTTGGGTTCGGAATGAATTGGACTTGAGCATGCAATCCTGAACGTCCCGGCTATCAACATGAATATGTACATGGGGAACCAGCGGATGAGTAACCACGTCTTGAAGTTGATAAAGCGTGCTGATCCTGTAAAGAGAACTGCAGGCCATTGTATGCTCTTATGTTCATGTTCTACTTCTTTCAACAATGGCAACGGGAGTCGTCATCTGTGTATCCCATCATGGCAAAGTGCTGTCCCGTAGGTAAGTGGTAGTTTGAAGCGACAAGTAAAGCCATTGTTATGCTGGAGTCGCTGGCTAGTAGTACGCGGGAACGGATATCTTGCGTTATGTAAAACAAAGTTGGAAGTTTGTATTCCATCGCTTTTTCTACACATGGTTATTGGTGGCTGATATAGACTATTATGATCCCCCACTAGAAGTATATGACATCTGTCATTTGCAGGTACCTTCCAGGGATGCTCACAGATTGGTCGGAACTCTCCTGATCGGCAATCCCGACGCACTGGAGATTAGTACGTAAAGTGGGGAAGAACTTATACTTTGGGGAAGGGGGGATCACAGTACATGTGGCTAGCGAGACGCCTCGTTCGCCGTTCGTCTGGCAACGCATCCACATACTACGACAAAAACCAATTACGACGCTATTCGGTCTTAATCTCCGAGATGCAAACAGGTGAAGCAATTCTGGCGTACAAGGGGAAAACGTCGTCTTGTATGGGGCTGGACCAACGCCTGGAGCAGGGAAGCTGTTGTATAGTTCTTTCACTCTAACGATTGAAGACTGACGAAGCGAAGCGTTTGGAGGCCACGGCCCTTGTCAACATCGGCTGTGTAAGTAGATGATGAACCTGGGCCGGGTGCCTTAATCTCGCAATGGCTTTTCTGACGGTGCAACAGCCGCGCCCTGTCTGGAGTGTTCGCATAAAAGCTCAGTGTGCTACGTGTGACAATAACGGGATAATGTCACACAGCTGCGGAAACTACTTAATGGCACGTTTTCAAAAGCATGGAAGTTTGCTGCAGTCTCGCTTCGGATGGCGGTACGAGACATTTCGTTTCTGTCATGTCGTGGCTGGTGGCATCCTGAACAAGGCTGTATTGTGTCTCTAATGCTTGTCAAGGAAGGCAGGCTTACCCATTTGTTCTCGACTGAACATTCGGGAATTTCCCCAGCCATCCCGATTCTTCCAGGATAGATATAATCGGCCATACGCCTCCTCTTTGCTTGATTCACCCCTCTCGTCGCTCTTCTGATGAACTGTTCAATACCCTCAATCCGTCAGTGTCGGTGGGGAAGGGAATACCTTCGAACGCTACGACTGCTTCGGTATTGCCACCATGGTAGCCTTCCAGGTCAGCTTCTCGTCTCCGACAAATACCTTAACGCGAATCTAGTCTGTATTGAGAGATTACCACGAT
This sequence comes from Dothidotthia symphoricarpi CBS 119687, assembly GCF_010015815.1. Lineage (NCBI taxonomy): Eukaryota > Fungi > Ascomycota > Dothideomycetes > Pleosporales > Dothidotthiaceae > Dothidotthia > Dothidotthia symphoricarpi. The sequence goes on from NW_022985038.1 coordinate 115,124, forward strand.
CGACTATTCCCATCGCGACCCATACGTCAGAGACTTCCTACTTTGAGTAACTGACAGCCTCGGTCGAGCCGCATGCGTTGTTATCCATCTTCAACAGATCGTATGGAGATGTAGGTGTGGCGCTTCTCTTACCGCTTGATGTAATACACATGGTCTCGCCACTTCAGATCGATAGTGTGGCGGTCTCGGTGTCATGCTCTGCCGCTCAACGTCTTTTACTCCAAATTACTATCCGACTACAGCTGTGCCAACAGCCAAGGCTTTGTATCACTATCAGTCGTCTAGGACTGTTGATAATGTGAGCATTGGCACTTGATACCACGGATTGCAGTCTGCAAAGGTCCTCATAGGTAAAATCGGTGTTCGTTTGTGCATCATATTATGGTTACTTCATCTGGCCGTTCCAACGTGTCCGCGGATTGCCACGAAGTTCAGCTGGATGCTCCATGGACCTTCCTGGCCAACATGTGCTTAGCGAAGCCTCGTCCTGGGACATTATCAGCACGGCACAACATCCCTGTAAACAATAGAGTTGTACATGTCTTCGATACACAACCTTATTGTCATCCGAAATTTGACAGGTCGAGGTGTTGTTTGAGCGGTGTTGGGAACCGGCACTAGTCGGCTCCCCATCGGACGTCCGAGAACGCCACAGCGGAACATGGGGATTGGATCAGCACTAAGGCTACGTCTAGCCTAGACTGTGGAAATAAGCGAACGGACGTCCCAGTTGGGTTGATCTTGGTTTGACCGACAACAACACATTGATCAAAGCCCTTCGAGGCGGCCCTTGCTCCCACATCTGTGGAGCGCCTATTCCGGTGAATTTTCTCATGATCTGCATCATGGTTATGCATTGATGCACGATGAATGCCCGTCAATAGCTTACAGCGGCAACCAACCCTGCCGAACCAATCGAGAACTGTCGCATTCTCCTGCTGAGCATCTGGTTTTGCCTTCAGAATCTTACATCTCCCCCTGCTCACACCACTACTGCATGCAAGGCTTGGTACGCTTAGCCGAATATAACGCCGTTACACGAGCCAGGGGAGAACAAGCCAATGGGTGCCATCCTTGTCAATGAGTCTAGCAATATAGACAGCTTCCACGCAGAACCAAGATTTGCCCTATACGATACTCGGCCACTACGCCACTTGCTTGCCGCACTTTGTACCGATGACGATCCTAGGAAATTCCCAAACATGCGGCAGAGACCGAACTAGTCTTGTCAGCTCCACTATCGTGGAGCGCCTGGTCCTAGTTCATTTCCATCAGTGCCTAGATGGCAATGAAGAACGAGGCTTTCAGGAATCTATATAACCTGTACTACCGTCTCTGCCAATTTTCAGGTTGTCTCATCTCCTTACTCGCAGCTGGCATTCACTCCTGGGGTCTGAAGGGTTCTGTTGATCAAAACTACTGCTTCATTCATTTTATATCTGCATAATCAACATGCATTCAATCGCTACGCTGGTCGGCCTTGTGGCCTTGCTTCTCCCTTCCGCCACCGCATTATCATTACCACCATACAGGAGGGCTCAAAATACTACTCATGGACCGACATCGAGAGATTGCTGGGATGGCACCCATAATATTGACACCGATATGGATATAACGTGGCCTAACACTGGAAAGACTGTCAGGGTATGTTATGTCAGCAGTTTTGTGTAGGAACAAGATGTTAATTGCTTCACACAGTATCATCTCGATGTCTCGAATATCACTATGTCTCCGGATGGCTTTGCGAAGCCTATGCTAGTCTTCAACGGGCAATATCCAGGTCCAGTCAGTATGACAATAGTATTTCAACAACGACAAACTAACCTTTCTTTAGCCTATCGTCGCTGACTGGGGCGATGATCTTGAAATTACAGTGACCAACTCACTCGAAGTGAATGGAACAAGTATCCATTGGCACGGCATGCGCCAACTCGGGTCAAATGAGATGGATGGAGTAAACGGAATCACAGAATGTCCTATTGCACCGGGCGATTCGAAGGTGTATCGCTTCAAGGCTACGCAGTACGGCACCTCATGGTACCACTCGCATCACTCCGTTCAATGGGGCGATGGACTCGTTGGACCGCTCATCATCAACGGACCCGCGACAGCGAATTATGACATTGATCTTGGTGCCCTGCCATTCACTGATTGGTTCCATGCACCAATCTTCACGATCAACGCTGCATCTCTGTTTGCAAAGGGCCCTACCACCGCAGACAATTTCTTGATCAATGGTTCAATGACATCGACATTTGGAGGAAAGTACGCCGTTACTACTCTGACTCCCGGAAAGACTCATCGTCTTCGTCTGATCAACTCGGGAATCAACAATTTCGTCCACGTCGCACTAGATGGACATGATTTCACGGTCATCGCGGCTGATTTCATCCCAATCGTGCCTTACAAGACAAGTTCCATCGTTATAGCAGTCGGCCAACGTTACGACGTCATCATTGACGCGAAGGCGGAGGTTGGAAACTACTGGATGCGATTCGGCACCGGAGGAGACTGTGATGGTCCCCAGGCAAACACAGGAAACATTCAGAGCATCTTCCGATACGATGGCGCACCAATGGTCAACCCTAATTCCACCGCGGAGACAGCATTGCCCACGGGTTGCTACGACGAAACTGAAGTTGTGCCCTATGTCAAGACAACGGTTCCTCAAAATGCGCCGGAAGAGCTGACGCTCCAATTCACCAGCACCGCCGGATCAGGCAACATGGTTCAATGGCTCATCAACGGAACGCCAATGCTCATTGACTACGCTCACCCTACGCTCCAGTCGGTGATGCAAGGAAACATGACATACGGTAACCGCAGTCATGTGCTGACTGTCGGCGAGAAGGACAAGGTACGTTTTCCCTTCCCATATCGGAAATCTAGCATAAAACTAACAGTATTACAGTGGCAATACTGGGTCATTCAACAAGGATCCAACATCGGTGTCGGTCCTCCAGGTCTTCCCCACCCAATCCATCTCCACGGCCATGACTTCTATGTTCTAGACGCCCAGGCAAACGCCGTCTGGTCAGGTGACATCTCACGCCTAAAGACCGACAACCCTCCCCGCCGCGACACCGCCACGCTACCATCCCAAGGCTACCTCGTCCTCGCATTCGAGTCGGATAACCCAGGCGCCTGGTTGATGCACTGCCACATCCCATTCCACGTCTCCGCCGGTCTCGGTGTGCAGTTCTTGGAGCGCGTGGACGAGATTCAGAGCTCGATTGGCAGTCTAGCACCTATGAATCAGGGGTGTAGAAACTGGAAGGTGTGGGCGGACTCGCATTCGCAGGACAAGTTGGCTGATGGTGATTCTGGCCTGAGGAGAAGGTGGTGAAGATCTGGTTGGGGTGATATCCTGTCGTTTCTAACATTTTGATGCATTTTTTGTTCAGCTTATGAGAGCCGGTATGCCGTTCTAGCGATAGTGGAAAATAATTAATGTTCAATACACACTTTATACTCATTCTTTCTCTTGAAAGTTCGTTGACATATTCTGCATTACGACTACTTTTACATCTTCATCACGACTTATTCCGGCGTACACATCCTCAATGTTGTCAAACTCATATTCAGTGTACTAATATCTTTCACTAAGGCTCGGATGTCCTAGTTCTGTTTATTCTTCCGAGTCCCTATTGCAATAAATAATTTTTCATGTACAACCTATCAGGGATTATCGACGCAGGGCAAAACCGTACCTGAGAGCCTTACTATTCGTCTACTTCAGCTATGGAATCTTATATTGGGCAATTATCAACCTCCAGTCATCTCTCTATGGAGAAAATTACTATCGTCCCATCTCCACACCATCCCCTATATCCCGTCGAAAAACCCTCACAACATTCACACTTATCTTCACGTAATGGTTTTGTGATTTTGTATTATGTTATTCTCACTCATGATTGGCGGTTAGCAGTCTCTCGGTTATTAGAGGTACCTGCCTCTCGGTCAACTACAAAAGCGGGAAGTAAGTTACATTCTTTATAGCTCCTACAAGCCGCAAAACTACGCAATTGCAATTTGTTAAAGTGCACGCATAGCATGTACAGCTTAAAATTTAGGCACAAGATTTCTACACTAAACTTAGTTGTAGTTGTTAAGCTGTTGCATAGTTTCGCTGCACCCTGGTTCCTGATATTTCGATTGGTCGAGAGCCTGCATCCAAGGTCCAGCAAGATCATGCAACAGTTTGACAATTACATAGGAGATTCAAACAAAACCTGCACACTCTGCACATGACGTGTATTTGCCTAGCCTACCTTATGTAGTATTCGATGTTTAAGTGTATGAGCTTGCTTGTGACGCGAAGAATGTTAGCTAAGCGAGGGCACGTGATGGTGATGCAACTGCCAAGTCTCGCCAGGCAACGGTCGGACATGAATCCTGAGCATGCAAGTAGCAGCAACGCGATCATCCCACCCCCGTCCGCAACACGTCCAATAGCAACACATACAGCGGACACAGCGGTCTTTCGAGTAGATCCCGCTCTCCACCCCGTCGCCTGAAGTCTACTCGGGCATTGGTGCGCAGTCTGCGCCGGCCCTGGACCACTTTCGACTTGCGACTCTCATCCTCCGTGGAACCATTGGCGACACACGGATTCCCCAGGCGACACCCCAGACCACGTCGCGTCCCACAACGGCCCCACCAATAGCTAATCAGCCTCACCACCATGTCAGGCGCCGTTGCAACAGCGCGGCCGACGCAGGCTCTGCGTGCGCGTCGCGAGTCTCAGCGTCCAGGCGTCGCGCGCTCTGCAACACGGGCGACGACGATGAGCGACGACAGCGCGAAGCAGGACGTCAAGCGCTACGGTAGGCAGCCCGAGAGTGCGACCTCGCAGTAGCAGCAGCTAACACGGCACGCAGTCAACAACCAGCAACATGTCCTGGCCAAGCACAGGGGCAAGCCGCCGTCGCTGCGCGTGTACCTGCACCCCAAGCACTTCCGCCTCAACGACTCGCAGGAGACGCTCTCGTACGCCTCGCCCATGCGCGAGCTGCTCGACGCCATCCGCGCCCGCCGCGTGCCGCACAACATGATTGAGGACTTTGACGCCGTCGGCATCCCCTGGTACGATAACTGTCTGATCGTCGAGATGCACGACTACCGTGGCGGCGCCGTCAAGCCCAAGGACGATGCCACCAGCGCGAACGACGGCTTGGGCGCCAATGCCTTCTCCATCCACAACTACAACAGCTTCATCACGCCCTCGCCCCACGTGCCCTATCCCTCGACCAAGCCCGGCGCGACGCCCGGCCAGTCCGACACGCACGCCAAGGATGCCGACCTCAAGGAGGACAAGGAGAACATGGCAGCCCTGGGCCAGGCCGCGCAGAAGCAGCCTGCCCAGGCCAAAATCGTCACCGTCGTGCTCTTCCCCACCCCGCAGTCGCACATAGCAGACATGCAGCAACTGGCCACCACGCCCGTCCCCGATGCTGCCACCCTGAAGCGTATGCAGGCTGCTGGGAGGCTGCCACAGACCCCCCTGACGGCAGTCCCGCCCACGCCCACGTTTCCCTCGGCTAAGCGCCAGAAGATGGTCATCGACGACAGCAACTTGCACGAGTTCGAGGCCGAGGTCTACAACGCAACCTGCCCAAAGCTCTATCTGGAGCCCACCAAGAACTTTGGGGAGTCCCTGGCGCTCATCGAAGCCTTCACGCACCCCAACAACCAGAACCCACCACCCGTGCGCAAGACGCGTAAGAGGACGACGGCCGAACTGGCCGCTGACGAGGCTGATGCTGCAAACCTACAACGCTTCATGCTGGCGGGTGATGAACAGCAGGCCAACATGGTGACCACGGCGACTGGCGGGGACGAGGGCGCAGCACGCGCAGCCGCCAACTCGCAGACCTTCTCCAGGTTCAAGACTATTGCGTCGATCAGGGCCAGTCACGAAGAGGCAGATCGACGGAAAAAGGAGGAAGACGCGCGCATTGCCCAGAACAAGAAGCAGGCGCAGATCGAAGCCGAAGTTCAGAAGAGACGAGAGCAGGAGACTAGCCGGCAGCAGGCCGAAATCCAGGAGAGGCAGCAGCAACTTTTGCGTCAGCAACAACAGCAGCAGCAACAACTCCAGCAGAACCAGCTCCAACAGAACGAAGCTCTCCGAGCCGCTACCCAAGCGCAGCAGATGGCGCATACAGCTGCAGTCCAGCAAATGTCGCAGACATCACAATCCGCGAACCAGTCCCAGTTCTCCCCTGTTGTTCGACATCAGACGCCTCTGACTGCTGCGGCTGCCTCTCCACATGTTGGTGGGCAAGCTCCACATCCCATTGGTGGTACTCCGATGATCCCCACCGCCTCGAACCAAGCTATGAACAGCCCTGCGCGACCTCTATCCTCCATCTCGCATCATCCAATGGCCCGCACAGCAAGCCAGCAGCAGATGCAGTCTATGAGCCGAACTGGTACACCACAGATCACCCAGGGTACGCCTGTGATGAATGCCGCCATGCCAAACCGTAACATGACGCCTACGCCTCGTCTGAATGGAACCAGCCCGTCCATAGCAGTGCAGGGAGCTACGCCCCTCATGATGCAGACACCTCAGCCTGGACAAAACATGACTCCCGAGCAAGCACAACAACTCCAGCAGCAGCAACAGATGCACCGATTGCGTGTGCAACAGCAAATGCAGCAGCAAGGCATGTCCCCAGGCAACACCCAAGCCCTGCAACAAATGGCAATGCAGAAGGCGGCACAGCACATTCAAACCCAAGGAATACCACCAAACCAGGATCCGGCCACCTATCAGCGATACATGGCCGGGCAGTACTACCAACGTCTTCAAGCGCAACAGCAGCAGCAAGCAGCGCAACGCCAACAACAAGTACAGCAGCAACAACAGCAGCAGCAACAACAAGCGCAGCAGCAGCAGCAACAACAACAGCAACAACAGCAGCCCATGGCCAGCATGTCTCCTCAAGGTGTGCCGCAAAACGGCATGCCCAACCAGCAGGGTCTAAACGTGGCTAACATGAGTGTCACACAGCTCCGACAGCAGTATCAGCAACGTCGGACGCAGCTCGTGCAGACCTTCGGCGGGAACGTGCCCCAGATGCACCTACAACAAATGCAACAGCTCGAGCTCGCCATTAAAGCCAAGGAACAGCAAGCCCAGCAGCAAATGTCGCAATCCCAAATGCACATGAACCCCGCCATGCAAGGGCAAATGAACGCCGCAGCCAACAACGTCCAAAACCCCATGCAGATGCAGCAATACCAGCAAATGCTGCAGCAACAGCGCGCCCAGCAGGCCCGCCAACAGCAGATGAACGCCATGCGCCAACAGGCCATGCTGCAAGGCGGCCAGATGCCCCAGGGCATGATGAATAACGTCCAGGGCATGAACATGGGGAATATGCAGGGCATGAATATGAATCAGATGCAGGGCCTTAATATGGGCGGTATGCAGGGCTTGCAGGGTATCAATAACCCCCAGATGAATCAGCAGCAGATGCAGCAGATGATGATGCTGCGCCAGGCGCAGCTGCAGGCCCAGAGGATGCCGGGGCAGGGTCAGCAGGGTGGTGCGGGTGCGGGAGGGGGTGATATGGGGTGGAGTGGTGTGTAGTCTCACGCAGTGTAGTTCTACGCAGTGTCTTTGAAGTGTAGTGTAGTGTGATTAGCGTTTTCTTCCTCTTCTTGTTGTTCTTGTTGTTTTGAGCGCATTTATGCTTGCATGGATATGGAATATGGATACGGAAACGGGTATGGGCTCGGTCATTGATTATGGATGGGGTCATGGGAAAGAAAGAAAGAAAGAGAGGCGTTTTTCGGGGTTATGAGCGGCATCCACAAAAAGTCAGATACCCCCTTATGGTTTGCTTGTTTCTTTTTTCAGGGGGAGATGGAATTTTTTGCTCTTTGTATGGAGCTGGGAAGATGAGAGGGAATGAGAGACAGGGAAGAGAGCGAGAGAGAAGATGGAGATAGAGATTTGTGGTGGTATGATGTTTTTGTCTGGCTTGTTGTTCTGACTTTGTGGTTCTGGATTGTGGTCATGTTTGTAGTGGATAAGATGATTGTTTTTTACTTGGTGGTTGTGGATTGAGTGGGCATGTATGCAGTCTTACCAACATCAATTCATCCTATACAATTCATGTCTAAGAGACCTTCGCCCTTCTTTTGCTGTGCTTTGGAATTATTCTGAAAGTCGCGCTTCACCTGAAATCGAGTGTGCGAAATCCAAAAGCCCGTATTGACTGACGTTGTGCTTTGCGAATCCGAACATGAGAAATAAGTGAGTGAGTAATACGGGCAGCCTTATCTTGTCGTGAGGGTTAGATATTTCAATACCCTCTTCTGTACTTTTCTTATACATAGGAAGGTATGGATCCTCACACATGTTCAATACTTACACAGTACTCTGCTGAGTGTGTCAAGAAATAGACCAACCACGACAACGTCACAATAAGAACATATAGCGGTCATACAGGAAATCATCCCAAGTCATTTTCAAGCAGATTGGCCGTGATATAATACAGTCGTGGTTGTATAGTTACATTCCATTCCATGCCTTCCCACATGGACGTGCAGCTTCATTTGGACACCCAGAAGCCAAGAGGCATGGGGAGGTAGTCACCCTAAGACGTGAAGTCCATGGCCGTCACAGTATCCATATGTATGCCTTTTGAAGCCTATTTCTTGGAGGCGGCCTGTGCCAAGTCGGCAAGAGCCTCACGGCGCTTGAACTTGGCGTCTTGAATAACGCCTATGATTGTCAGTGTATGTCCGCCAAATATTGAGTGCTACACATACTCGCATCGGCATCGCTCGAGAAGTTGCCGGACCAGGTGATGTAGGTCTGTCCCTCGTGCTTGCCCGACGTGATAGGGTATACGCGGATCGTGGAGACGACTGAGGAATAGCTCAATTCAGGCTTCGACGAGATGACGCTGTAGGTGATATAGTAGTCGATGCTCTGCGCACAGGAGTGTTAGATATTTTTATGTGAGGCAGTCAACAGGCCAAGACGAACCGAGTGCTCCTCCTGCTTCACCTCAAGGACGGCGCCATCCTTGAATGTCCACTTGACAATGTCTGTCTCCTCGGACGCACCCTTGACCCACTCGCTCTTCTCGAGCTTGGACCAGAACTTGCTGAAGTCCTGGAGCTTGATCAGGTGCCAGACGTCGCTGAACGAGGCCTCGATGACGGCTGACTCGCTGACGGAGGTTGAGGTGGGGATGCTGCCAGACATGATGGTTCAATTGGGTCTGTGGTGAATGTGTAAATTTGGTTGGTTATGGATGGGGTTGCGAGATTGGATGGGTCGAAATGTCACACGTCGTGGTAGGGGGAGCAAATTATTTGGGTGTTGCGTCATTGACAGCTGCCCCTCCCCCGCATTGCACCTGCCTCTGAGCGACCGCCTCGTCACGAACCTTCAATCCCACGCTCGGGAGACTAGCTTGATCCTTCTGTCTCGGCTCGGCTACTACGAACTACAAAGTCAAATCTTTGAGGAACGGTTCAAGCAGCATTCTTGGGAGTTAGTGTCTTTTCCTGTTTGTTCCATCATCATCTTTTGTCCCCAGTCAAGAGACTCTCGGTCTGAAGGCCTATAATCTCTGTTTGTCTCTGATCTGTCACCTATTTTCTATGTCATGTCTTCAAAGTAATACATCCCAGACAGCAAGTCTAGACGGGTTTCTCAACTCCAGACAGGTCGATGCTACCAATGACGACGCTTTTGCCACGGCCACGCCACACTTCCGCCACATCGGGGAGCTAAAACTCCGACTTTACTAACCGCTATACCCTTTTCGTACCACACTGGACGCGCAACCCCCTCCATGCCTACGCATTCCCTGGCCAGGCGCGCTCTGTGATACGCGGCAGAGAAGCCTATCTCCCATGACTGTTCGAGTAGCTTCCGCTGGCTTCGTAGAATTTCCAGACATGGATTGTTATTGGCTCTGCGACAGCGACGGCATGTGGCAAACGATATGGCCGTACGCGTACACTTGCACGTGGTTTTGATGCCTGGAGCCTTGAAAGTGTATAAGTTCCCGAAAAGGTAGAACGAAGATATTCTCTTTCATCATCATCATCATCTTCTCTTCATCACAATCATCAACATGCCTTCTCGAGTCACCTACATGAATCAATCGGCTCCCTTCTGGGACTTCATCGCCAACATGGAGCAGCAGGGCTCCAACAATCCGTTCTTCTCCCAGAACTACGACGGTGAGAACCACCACGAACACGAACACGACGAAGGTCACCATCCTCCACCACCACCCTTTGGACCCTGGGGATGGGGTCAGTTCTTTGGAGGCAGGGGAATGCCCCACCGAGGCCCTCCTCCTCCTGGCCCTCCTCCGCACGAGCACGACGAGCATGATGAGCATGCAGGCGAAAGGGACGGCGAGCAAAACGACGAAGATAACGAAAACGACAACGACAACAGCGGCGAAGGCCCCTCTGGTGAATCAGGCTCTGACAACGAGGAGTGCACCCGTGGTGGTGGACGCCACGGCCACTGCGGTGGTCGTCGAGGTCGCCATGGACCTGGTGGACGAGGAGGCTTCGGACCTCACCATGGCCCACCTCATGGACGTGGACCTCGCTGTGGTCCTGGGTCTCACCACGGCCCAGGGTCCCGTCATGGACCTCCCCGTGGACCTCCCCCTCACGGTGGTGGACCGCACCATGGACCCCCTCATCATGGCCCTGGACCTCATCACGGCCCTGGACCTCATCACGGCCCTGGACCCCACCACGGTCCTGGTCCTCACCACGGTCCTGGTCCTCACCACGGTCCTGGATCTCGTCATGGCCCTCCTCACCACGGGCCCCCTCGTCACGGTGGTCGAGGACCCCGCGGTCCTTGGGGCCGTCATGGCGGACCATTCGGTGGTGGCTTCGGTGGCGGCTTCGACCCCTCTGCGCTCGTCGCTCAATTCTGGGACCAATTCGTCAACCCCAACTCGTCTTCCGCACCCGCACCCGCCACATCCGACTCCGCCGACACCGACTTCTCCCCCGAGGCAGACGTCTTCGACACCGAGTCCTCATACGTGATCCACGTCTCGCTCCCCGGCGCGAAGAAGGAAGACGTGGGTGTGAACTGGGACGCTGAGAAGTCCGAACTGGCCATTGCCGGTGTCATCTACCGTCCTGGCGACGAGGAGCTCTTGAAGACGCTCGCCATGAATGAGAGGAAGGTCGGGCCATTCGAGAGGAAGGTCAGGCTGGGTACGAGGGCCATCCCAGCCCAGGTCGATGTAGAGGGTATCACGGCTAAACTGGAGGATGGCATCCTGAGGGTTGAGGTGCCAAAGCTGGGAGAGACTGGATTTGTGGAAATCAAGAAGGTGGATATCGAGTAGAGACAGGAGCCTATAGAGGCTCATGGAAGGAGGATCAGGTAAAGGTTAGTGATTAGCTTGAGGCGTTTAGGTATGCTTGATTTTATAGTCTCTGAATAATGATTGCAATGCAATTTTTTTGAATATCATCTCCATTCCAATATACCAATCAGTGATGTCTTTGACTCAGTATTGTTCTATCGCACTGACCCTATATGATTTCTCTTTCACTGCATCTAGCCTGTCAACCTACCTATCACGCGAACTCTCTCAATCACAACAAACCTTCCAATCCAAGGATCCCCCTCTTAACAATACAGAATTGATCATCCTTGCAACCGCAACAACCCATGACGCAACACACGCATGGAAAGCATGTGGAGTACATCTAAGCCCTCGTTACTACAGATCCACTCAAACTTCGGGAAACTACTTCGACATCATAGTTCCGCTTGACACACGAATTGTATTTCTACACGAAACTCGGCAACAGTAACACGATCCGCACTGACATCGGCCTGTTACAGACTAAACCGGCATTAGAACTCTTGAACCAAACCCATTTTTTTACGAATTCGTTTGTGGAAATAGAGTGAGTTGGGTTGATTCAACTAACGGGGCGTTAACACCCTCTGAACAAAGACGTCTATTATTTTGCACCATCAATGATTGGAAGAGAAGCAGGTTCAAACTTGGATTAAAACAAATGGATTGTCGAGTGGAGGTAACTTGGAGCATTTATATTCAAGGTGAGTGGATCTCAAATCACTACCGCACAGCGAAAAGCATTTAAAAGAAGTGATATAGACGATAAAATTTAGCGACATTCCATCAAGATTCGATAAGAATTAGTTTGGCCCTTTGGCGCAATGGTAGCGCGTTGGTTTTCGGTTCATCTGAAAGTCGCCAAAGGTTGTAGGTTCGAGCCCTGCAGGGGTCGCTTCTTTTCGCTTTCGTCGCGTCGTTCTTCTATGTCAATTGGATATATTTTTGACAATCTCTATTTTTTGTGAGAGAAAAGAACAGACAGCAAGGCCAAGATCGGAGAACAGTGTTCAGATTAAACAGATAGATCAACAGACGTTATATACAGATTATCTCGCACTTTATATGTAACCAAAACACACACACATTTATACCTTAACCCCCCATCAAACTCCACATAGCATGAAATAGTCATTCAAGTCGTAAACAGGGCGTGAGCGAATGTACAGGAAAAAAAAAGGAAATGTGACGTGAGCTTCCTCGGTAATTACTCTATCCTCCACTGAACGTACGGGAAACTAGGAAATTTGGAATAGTATTAGGCTCCAGATGCGGGCCTTGGACCAGCAACGACTGGCACTGGAAAGACATGTCGTGGAATTTCAGGGTATATGGAGACGTTATTGCAGTTTGTGAGATACGGTCATAGAGCTGGTGGGAATATGTTGTATGTACTGGTGTAAAGGGAACCGAAATTTTGTTGTGCTGTGTTTTTGGGTTTCGTGGGCCATTGAGATGGAGAGCGAGATGCGGCAGATAGGGTCGAAAGTTGCTGTACTGAGCTCCGGAGATGCTGAAATGTTGTGACACGCCAAAGGAAAGATATCTGGGTAGATGGTCGAGTGATATGGGTCTCGGCTTGAGACGATGTGTTGAGGCTCATTGGAGGCTGGGTGTAAGGGCTGGCGAAGGTCATTCGTGGAAAAGATTTATCGTCGGAACATCATTTTATGCGTGAGCGGAGAGTCGAATGACATGGGTCCTCTAACCCGGCCACCCCTCGCGACAGGTGTGTGTCCCGTGCAAAAGACGCACACGTAGACTGGTGGTAGATTGCTTGAGTTCAATCTGAGGCAGCCCATGTGAAGCCACTTGTTGCACGACTCGCATTGTACCATCGGCTGACCATCGTCCATGCCGTTGCAGATGCAGCGTGTGTTTTCGTTGGAGATGCTACCTCGGTCGGTCGATGGCGTGTTCAGCTCATCTGTATTGGGCGAACCGTTGAACGAGTTGGAGTATGGATCGTAATGGCCGTTCGCGCGATCGGTCGTGGCTTGAGCCCAGCGTTGATTGTGTGCCCTCAACGAGTTGAGAGATGCGCGTTCTGCAACTGGTCAATAGGGTAGTGGTGTGCAAGTCCAGAGCAACGTACTCATTTGTTGCTGCCGACCGGCAACCACCTTCTTCAGTGCTCCCAAAGCATCACCAGGCGCATCGGGAATTTGCTGATCCAGACGGTCCCTGGAGTTGTTGACCGAGGCTGGAAGATTTACCATGCTAAGGCTCCGAGAAGTGTTGACCAAAGACCTTCTTACATGACGGGCATTCTGAAAAGAAGCCCTGTCAGAAGTTCCTGAAGAGAGTCTTGAAGAGGGCCGTGACATCTGGTACGAGTTGGACCTTTCCATGCCAACACTGTCTACCCTTGCATATTTTGAAGAACGATGCTCTGGCTGAGGCATGTTGAATGACGCTTGACGGCTAATCACCGGCGCAGGCTCATCATCCTCAGACTCCGTCTCATCCCCATCCCAGAGTCCGGGGTACTGGTGTCTCAAGTCTTGCTGGTAAGTCTTCTGCGTGACTTTCGGGGTATCTGCAGACTCTTCCTCCATGTGCACAGTCTCCGTGCGAGCACGACCAGTTTCATCAACCACCAGCCGCGTCCGCGGCCTCCGCAACTCAGCAATAGCTTTTAGCGATCCGCTACCGTCACGTTTCAGTGGCGATAAGCGACGTGGGATGTTATGGCTGGTAACTGAGCCCGACAACCGTGAGTCCATCGAAGATGACCTTTTCATACTCAAGCTAGTGTCAATACCATTGCGTCGTAGTCTGGGTTGAGATGTCTCGTTCGAGCCCGATGACGAAGTCGTGCTTGTTCGTGAGTGCTGGCTCCTTGTCTTCTTCACCAGCTGCTTCTCTCGCATGGAATCCTGCATCTGAGTCTCGTATGGCTGTCTGTTCTCTACTGCACTCATTGTCGGTTGCGGCATGCTACCAAACGATGTAGTCATGTTAGGGTCAGAGAAGCTAAAGAGCATACTAGGGTCGACGCTTGCAGATGTGGACATGTAAGAGTTGATTCTCGAGCTTCTGTCGTCTCCTGCACTAGTTGTTGCAAACGATGAGGCCGGGCCAGATGTCGACACACCAGAAGGATAATGCAAAGCTTGAGAGCTTGTATGGGCAAGAGCAGGCGTGTGAAACTTTTGCCAATTCACATTTGCTTCAGTCTTATACGGCGTAGGACCGAAAGGATCCACGCCAAACGGTATATCTACGTCCATCTGCGTACTATGGTGTTGTTGCTCCCAGAATGAACTGGAGCGTGGCATATGCTGTGCCGATAGTGATCCATTGCCAGTGAACTGAAGCAGGTCTGGGGCGAAATGCACATTTCCCAAACCATATGGCGTTTGACTGAACAATCCTTCCAATGCTGGCATTGGTTTATTTGTTCTCCGTATCACAGTGCCTGGGGTACTGCAGTCACCGCTTGTGTTTTGATGTCCCCCTCCAAACGTGGCATCCCTTGTTGGCGGCGGCGTATGTATTTGCGAGAAGTCCATTCTGACTGGATGGGGTTGAGACGCTTGGTTGCTTGCTAGATCGGCACCCGTCCTTCTCAGCGAGTTTGCATTTGACGAGGATGACAGCCTTCGCTGCGGTTCAACAGGCGGCAGGTTGAGAGCACTAGGAGCAAAATGGTTCACGAAGAATTCTCGGTCCTCAGGCGTGAGCCTTTTCTGGTTGTATGAACTCAACGGCCGATCGGAGTGGGTTGATAATGTGAATGACGGCGTTTGCACTGGAGTGTGCTGCCCATGCATGCGAGGTGTTGCCCAAGCATCGAGGAAGTGTGAATGGGGAATAGTTTCGGTGCGCGGCGTCTTCGATTCTCGAAAAGTAGTGGGCGTAGAGGAAGGACTTGGAAGCCAATCCGTCGATCTATCACAATGGTCCATGTTAGCCCTCAAACATTTGGTAAAAGCAAAATAAAGATTCAAATAGTGTTGACGGAGTTCTTTAAGTAAGAAATGAGATCAAGTCCGTTCGGGCAGCATGATCATGGCGTTATGCACTTTTGAGGGGTGCCCCTTGAGATCGGCGAATCAGATACCCTCACGGTGCTGCCTGCTGCCTCTGCCTAGTCCAGACCTCAACGAAATCTTGTAAATAGCAGATCCCGCCACACCAGCAGGCAGAAAAGCCATTGAGAGTTCTGTGGGTCCATCGTGAACCTCCATCGCACCCAGGAGTTACTGTATGCTATTTCCAAAACTCGACCCAGGAGAAATAT
This sequence comes from Dothidotthia symphoricarpi CBS 119687, assembly GCF_010015815.1. Classification (NCBI taxonomy): domain Eukaryota; kingdom Fungi; phylum Ascomycota; class Dothideomycetes; order Pleosporales; family Dothidotthiaceae; genus Dothidotthia; species Dothidotthia symphoricarpi. The sequence continues at coordinate 130,757 of NW_022985038.1, forward strand.
GATTTGTAGACCTACCCGTATAAAGCCTGATCGAAAGTCATAATGACTTGACTGACAATTTATTCCTGTCCTTCAGATCATGTATCGAGAGACGTGAGGCGGAAAGCGGCGAGACGGTTCGCAGAAGGTCGAGGGGCGATAGAGGTGGAAGACGGCGGGCTTCAACGGAGATTTCTGATTGTCGGGCGGTGAGAAGCGAACGCAATTAGGAGAAAGTGACGAGGTGACGAGGTTGTAGCACCAAGCCTTGTATGACGCCTGACTAGCGAGCGATATGCTAGTGCCGTTACACTTCTTCGCAAATGCAGGTACGGCGATACGTCGAGGGGCGTTAGGGCTGCGTACTGGAGCAGAGCAGGACAGAGCAGGACAGAGCAGAAGACGTCTACAGGCCGAGGGGTCAAGACTCGTAGTCAGCACTGACGGCGAGGTTTTTCTTTTCCAAAAGGACTGTGGGGCCGGTGAAAGCTGCACAAGGAGTGGAGGAAGTTCGGTAAAGATTGAATAATGAGAATGGCTATCGATTGTAGTCCCGAGCAACACCAGCAACCTCGTGGAATGCGTCTCTACAGCCCTAGGATCTGGCAGGAGGTAGCGAGTCAAGCGTAGATCCGCTTTAGGCTGAGGACATGTTTGCAGGAATGCGGCGAGAGATTGCTCAGGACGACGTGGTAGGGAGACATGGAGGGCTACGAAGCTATTCACGGAGCAGGCGAGGCTTGCCCCGAGCGATCCAAGCGATCCAAGCGGACAATAAGAGCTAGGCCAGGAACATAAAAACGTGCCCTAGCTCGTCGACGGCACAGGCATGGCTGAAGAGAGTTGATGGGAAAGCATCGAATTGGCACCTGAGGTCGCCTTAGACGAACCGAGCCAAGACCAAGGTTCTCCCCGCGGGCGAACGCCGACTCTAGAACGTAATTCGTGCGTGAAACCCCTCGGCAGACCATGTAAACCACTGCAACTCCTGAGCGCTGCTTTTTAGGGCAGCAAATGAGCGTCGTCAAATTGTCACAGCTCAGCCAACACTTTCAATATGCATGGTCAAGGCCCAAAACCCCATGCACCGGAAATTTAGACGAGCTTCCACCGGAGCAACAGCCGTCACGATGGCACTTTCCGCATCCATCCAAGCATCAATGGCTGACGGCCCCTAACTCGACGAGGAATCGTGCGATCGCTAAATCGAGATGTTGACGTCGATATCATGTCACGATGGTGGTCAACTCCGAATATCTCCCCTACTACGATACAAACAAATACACCATGATTTGGTCGTGCCAGCAACGGGGAACCATATGAAACGGTCCCAAGACCGCTATCATGACTTGCGGCGTCTGACATTCGGTAGGTTTTTTGTCCTAGCGTCGCCGGATGATGTGTCTCCTTATCCAACGTTATTTTGCACGGACGTTGAACATCAACTCCTGATGTGATGTCAAAGTTACTTGCATCCTTTGCGAAGTAACGGTAATATAAATGCACCTCACATGTGGAACGGTAAACAATGCCGTCATGAGCATACGTCACATTTTCATTACGACCATGGATCCGTTGCTTTTAGTACCGTCTTACGCCACTAAGATGTTCAGAAGAAGGAAGATAGGAGAGCAGGATTGGCCCAACCCAATACGTACGGGAAACACAACACAAGATATTCTCGTAAAGCTACAAAACATCCCTTATTGAAGAGATGATCTTCCTACGACAGGGTCTTCCTGATACGAAAGATCTGACACAGCCGACATCGCATCCATACTCCTTCCGTGTGAGGGCCCCTCTAGCTCAGAAACGACATCGTCTTCATCTTCAGGGTCTTCAAATGGCGAATGCTCGATAAGGTGTGTCTGCGAAGACGCAGGCGGAGGTGCCGTAGATCGAAAGCTGCTTTGACGGGACGAGAGAGCGATGCTCAATGTAGCAAGACTACGTGGGCGGTACGGTGGAGGGGCATCTGTGAGGCTGTTGTTGTCTGCGAAAGGGTCGGTCCGCACGTTGTTACCAGAAGTCACCGAGACCATGTCGGATGTATCGATGCCGGTAAAATACGCACCGTTCAAGCCGGAAAGTATGACTGGCTGAGGGCAAATTGGGGCAGTCGACGATATGCCAATTGGCGACGCGCTATATTGTGGCAATGGACACTGGGGTGCCATATAAAGATGGGCCTCGTGTCTACTTTGCATCTTCATCTCCTCAACTTTTGTTTGCGCGACGACGATCCCTTGACTCTGCCGTCTACGCCTGCGCAGGCATAAAAATGTGATGCCTCCAATAGCTGCGAGGATCACAATAGGAACGACAACAGCAGCGGCGTAAACCGCTCCACGGTTGGAATGCTCCCGTGCTTCGTTCAATCCAGGACGTTGACCCCCGAAACCACCATCGGGGGCAGTGGTGCAAGACGGCGAGGCGTTGTTGGAAGCAATCGAAACCTGTGTTGAGGAAAACGGTTGGCTATCCCATTCGAAGTAGGATGTTGGTTTTGCTCTCGTGGTCCAGGGTCTGGAAGTGGGCTCCGATGTCCACGGCGGATAGTCGCTGATCGAAGTGTATTCAGAAGTAGTCGGCCACGGCTCGGGCTTTCTTGTTTGGGAGTAGTAGTTTTGGCTGATGACCCCAGCTGGGGGATTGAAGTGAGTTCCAGTGGGTCTACCCATCGAAGTTGAGATGGTCATTGTTGAAGGACCATAGAGCTCTTCCGCCTCGTCTGTGATGTAGGGTGGGTCGTGATCATTGTCTTCTCTGTGATGATTACCTCGCTGAGGTGCCATCGGATGTTGATGCGAATCAGGCAGACCTGTGCTTACGAGAGATCCTTACTCTTACTGTGGAGATGAGGATGGGTCGTGTCAGATCTCAATGCGGGTTGGATGACTGTCAATATTCCTGATAGAGTTCTTTGTTCCCAGGTGTGCCCGACATCCACCTCTGACCGAAATAGAAGTTGGAGCGGATTGCTGATTCTTGGACTCTTGACCACTTGTAAGAAGATGCGGGGCCGGATAGCGGACCAAAACAAACTGTCTGGATATGGATTCCAGAGATTGATGACGTGAAGACCAAACCGACACGATGAAATTCCTTCACTTGCAACACATAGTCAAGAAGACGACGACGGGCAGAACATTGCAGCCCCAAAGTAGAGGCACAGGAACCGCCAGGACAGAAGTGCGGAGGGCTACCCTTTGCTATGGCTGCAGCTGAAGGAGGCGCAGACGTGATACGATAGGCAACTTCTGCCGCATGTTGTCAGGCAAGTGCGTCTACATGCGGGCTTCGGCTGGCGATGACCACTATGGTTGGTTGGGGGCTGGTAGTAAGTGTAAGATGGTACAGACTCTGCCTGCACGGCGGGAAACACAAGACGAACAACCCCACCTTCTCGGGATGGTGTATTTTTAGGGATGACTCTAGCTGTCGATCCAAGATGCTTGGTATGGAACTTAACAAGTCCAACTTCAGAAGGAATGTGTTTCTGCGTCGCCAACACGAGGCTGTGTCTTCGATATCCGTTTCTTTGTTGTTGACAGATTGCTGGAATCCGAAAGTGAATGTGTTGAGCGGCTGCAAGGCTGACAACTTGTGTTAGTGGACCTCTGATAAGTTTACTGCAACCGCCTGCTTGCGAGGTGCAGGGTGGCACGGATTCGGAGGGCGATCAGCCAACGGACATGCCCCACATCCATACCTGAAACACGGTGGCTTCGGAAGTACGAAGGCCGCCTCTCCGTCTTCCTGAAGCTGAAGAATGCTCGTTCATTTTACAAGGATGGAGGAAGCTACATTGAATGTTTTCACAGACAATACAAGGGAGCACTGTTGCTCTGAGTTTTCTCTTGAAGAACATGACGCAGATAAGCAACTGCTTACACATGGCTTCTGTAGTACGACATCGTCGTGAACAAGTCGTGTATATCTTGAGTAATTCCTGAAATCCCCGAACTCAGCAGAAGCATATCTAGCTAATCGAGAGAGTATGTCGCACTCAAATTCGAGGGTCGTGTTCTTCCAGCGGCCAGCTCAGCACGACCATTGCTCAATCCTTCCTTGGCTTAGCTCATAGGGCCGCAGCACGCAGCACGCTATCGCGGCGTGTCTTTCCTACCTCTTCCACGGTGCTCAACTCTCGACGCCGACGCTAATATGACTGACCGATTCAAGAATTTAACAAAGGATTTGCATCGGCCAAAGCTTGGTGGGGGTAGTGGCAGCTCAGGCGGGCAGAGTGACTCGAAGTTTGGGCAGGTGGTAAGGTCTTTGTCTCGCGATGCTTTGGTTGTTTGCTAACCTGATATGTTAGAAAGGACTATTGAGTAGGGGGAAAAGCAGCTCAGATACCTCTCGCGAACATCAGACCACGCCGCTCTCGTCATTGAAAGACCCATCCTCATTTGCTCCTCCGCCAAGACGAGGAAACTACGGTGTGGATTCAGTCGGATCCGTAAGCTCGCGCCCAGTACCTGCACCACCGCCTAGATCCACCGGACACCACTTGCAGGAAAGGGAGGAGGAAGCCAGTAAGGCACCCCCAGTCCCATACAGGGCAGACACAACAGGCTTGAATACAGCGCATCTGCCCAAGCCACCGGCTTTTCGACCAAACTCTGCTGCCCCTACTCCTCCGACTTCGTCTGCAAGACCAAAGCCCAGCCTACCACCGAGACTACCTCCGAGACAAAATTCTAACCCCGACGAATATGCTCCGGCTCCTCCACCCACATACAACGAGGCGACACAAGAAGGAACGCCCTTACAAGGAATGCTGAATCAAGGCGCTATGGGACGGTTGGGACAGGCTGGGATTTCTGTACCTGGTTTTGGCATCGGCCGCACTGCGTCTCCTCCTGTTCCAGCTCGTCACAATCCCTCGCCTCCTGTACCGCCTCGCCAGAATAGCCACTCTTCGATTGCACCTCCACCGCCACCTGCGTCAAAAGGGCAAGGATCACAATTGAGCGAATTGCAAGGCAGATTTGCTCGAATGTCGACTCAATCCGCCGAACCGCAGGCTCCCAGCACAGGCACCTCGTGGGCAGATAAACAAGCAGCTCTTCGAACCGCCAGCAGTCTCCGCAACGACCCTTCCAAAGTATCGGTGTCGGACCTCAAGGGAGCAGCGTCAACTGCCAATAATTTCCAACAGAGGCATGGGGAGCAGGCTGCGTCTGGCTGGCGGGCAGCAAACGGGCTGAACCAGAAGTATGGCATAGCGGATAGGGTGAACAACCTTGGTTCATCCAGCACGTCACCAGCACCAGGTGTGGGCAAGAAACCTCCACCACCACCGCCGCCGGCGAAGAAGAAAGAGCTGAGTGGGAGTTCAGGGGAGCCACCGCCTATTCCTCTCAGCAGCAAACCAAAGTTTACGTAGTTTCAAGTATTTGGATAGAGTTCTCGCTGATACCCATTCAATACCGATTTATGGCGCTGCTTCAAGTTCAGATATTGGTGTGTGAGTAGGATTAATTGGTTCGGTTGACATGGTGTTGAGATGCAGTGCCAAGGTGTCAACAAAATCGTCGAGTAGAACCCTTGCCCACGTATTCTGCAAACGTACATAGTTGCTGGAGCTGTTGCTCCCGTTCACCCGTCCTCCATCACTGGAATGTAGAAAAGGTACAAAAAGACTTGCATATTCATGGTTAGCCTTGCGACACTGGTACCTTCCAGAAGCGAAGGGCTGGGGCCTCGGTTGGTGGCATAGCTGCGATTCGCTGGAAGGCCGCCGTAAATTCTTCATCCAGCAAAACGGCTGCCAAAAGTGCTTGCCTGCTACATCTAGCAACAGCACCGACGTCTGGGCGCCAAAAACGTGCAGGAGACGGAGCAGTGTCTGTTCTCCTTGATTGCTATATCTCTCGTTGAGTGCGCTGCGTTGCCGGTCCAAGCGAATTCGATAACGGTATCGTCGCGTGCCCAACAAACGCATCTCGAATCCCAAAGGCGTGCAGCTACATCGCAGGATCCAACCTGCTGCAAGTCCAAGGTGTAGCGATAGGTTGAGAGGTTGTAGCGTGACGGCAAGCCGTTGTCGTCATTGGCCTGCAGGAACTTCTTTTCCGCAGCGCGCCAGATTCCTGCTCCCACCCCATTGCGACGCGAACGCGAACGCGCCTACCCTTTCAACAATCGCTGTCGAAGGTTCACCACCTCAATTCCCTCCGCGCAAGCCACCCCACACCCGCACATTGTCGCGCTCGTTGTTGACACGCTCACCGCCGCCATGTCTGCCTCAGGCCCGACTCTCTACCCTGCAGAGTTTCCTTCATGGGCCGTCTTCAAGTTCCCACCTGACTCTGCGCCGGCGCCAATCCCTCCCCCATACGACGGCGAGGCGACCTTTGCGAATCCGTTTCCCATTCCCACCGACATCTTCCAGGGCGCGTTGTCGTACAAGGTGCCGTTGACCATCGCGTCTGTTTACGCTGTTGTCGTCACCTACTTGAACTGGTACAACCGTCAGCATGGCAACAAGGCGTGGAGAATCTCAAAGACGCGCCCGTTCTACGCCTTCGTCATCGCCCACAATGTATTCCTGGCTCTCTACTCTGCCGTCACCTGCGTGGCCATGTTCAGAGGCCTGAAGCGCTCCTTCCCTCACTACAGCGAGCCCAACGCGTTTGTGGGCACCGTCGACGCGCTCTGCAAGATTCATGGTCCGCGAGGACTTGGCGACGCCGTCACCTACCACCCTGATGCGCACGAGTGGGGAAGCAAGAACGCCAACATTACGCTCGGCGCAGAGGGCTTGCCAGACTACACAGACGTCGGCAGGATGTGGAATGAGGGCTTGGCCTTCTGGGGCTGGTGGTTCTACCTCTCCAAGTTCTACGAGGTGCTGGACACGGCTATCATTCTGGCAAAGGGCAAGCGAAGCACCACTCTCCAGAAGTACCACCACGCCGGCGCCATGCTGTCCATGTGGGCTGGAATGCGCTTCATGTCCCCGCCCATCTGGATGTTCGTCCTGGTCAACTCTGGCATCCACGCGATGATGGTATGTGCTCACCAAACCCCCTGCAGACGCAGCTACTAACAACATGCAGTACACGTACTATACGCTCTCAGCTCTTGGCTTCCGTGTCCCCAACGCGGTCAAGCGAACTCTCACCACGATGCAGATCATGCAGTTCCTCGTTGGATCTGCCTTCGCTGCTATCCATCTCTTCATCTCGTACACGGTTCCAGTCGCAATTGCGTACCAGGTTACTGAGAAGATTGCGCCGGTCACTTCTGTCGTCACCTCGACTGTTGCCTCGATCACTACTTCCGCCCCCGAAGTCCTTCCCACCGCCACCGTAGCTGCGTTACATTTCCTTAGGAAGCTCATCTACCGCGCTGCAGGTGACGAGGGTCTCGCTGAAAACATACCTGCTCCCGGCGTGCCAACGCCTGTCCAGCGTGGGCATTTGGCACCACCCCATCCCGAGCACCCCATCCAGCACTTCTTCCACCGAGAACACAGGAACAAGACTGTGTACCGCACCGAGTACCAGCACGTTCCTTGCATCGACACATCCGGCGAAGCTTTCGCTGTCTACGTCAACTTGATCTACCTGGCTCCTCTCACCATCCTCTTCATGCGCTTCTTCGTCAAGTCTTACCTCCGCCGCACTTCGCCCAATACTAAGTCCTCCAAGCATCCCGTCTCAAAAGCCACGCGCGACGCTGCCCGTGGTGTGGAGCGCGAACTCGAGTCACTGGACGAGTCTCCTGATGGTGTTGCTACTGGTGTCGAGAAACCACAGAACGGTGTCCGTGGACGCAAACCTACTTCGAACGGCGCTTTGAAAGAATCGAGGTCGGACCTCAGCCCAGGCAACCAGGACTTTGTGCAGAACGTCAGCAGGAAGGTAAGCCAGCGTCTACAGGAGATTGATCAGGGTGCACAAGCTACAGGCGAAAAGGCCAAGCACGCCCTCAACAACCTCGCCAACATGGCACAAGAAACCAAGACAAAGGCTGAGCAACAGTGGGAACAAGGAAGCGAGAAACTAGGAGAGGCAAAGGAGAACGTCGAGCAGAAGTTGGAGAATGGGGAGAAGAAAGCTGGCGAGATCAAGGACGAAGTTACCGAACAGGCGCAAGACTTGAAAGAGGAAGCCCAGAACCAAACAAATAACGCGGCGAACAAGGCGGGCGAAATCAAAGACCAAGTTGTGGATCAAGCACAGTCGGCCAAGGAGGAGGCCGGAAAGCAGGCCCAGAATGTCAAAGAGGAAGCTGGAGAGCAAGCGCAGAACGTCAAGGAAGAGGCGGCAGAGGATTCGCAGAATGTCAAAGAGGAGGCTGCGAAGCAGGCGCAGAAACTCCAAGACGAAGCGGCCCAGCTAGCCAAGAAGGGAAAGAAGAAGACACAAGAGTCCCGGATTCCTAGCCCTAAGAAGAAGGCCGTGGACGTCAAGAACGACGTCGAAGACCGCGCCCAAAACGCAGGAAGCAGGCCTCTTGACCAGTCTAGCTCCTCCATGGTGATTGTAGAGAGGGAGCCCGAGCCGAAGGATCTGAACAACACGCTTGAGGAGGGTGAGGGGAGGGGCAAGTTCTAAGCGGAAGATAGTTGGTCAACGGTATTCTTCTAGGGTTCCCCACACGCTTCATTTGCACTTTCTGGAGACCGACTGTCATGTCTAGCGTAAGCAGGGTGTGGTTTGTTCGAAGAACCAGGATGGCAGGAAAAAGAATGGACTATACAATACAAAAAATGGTGGAATGGCTAATGGGGTGGGATGGAGTGGGATGGGTTGAGCGCGGATTGATTTTTAGCTATGGGTAGTGAGAAGAGGATCGAGAGAGAGTATTGCAAGAATTCTAATCCACCGTCAATGATACAATGCGTTTGAAGTGATGAGCACACCTGGTGATGGCAAACTCTCTACAGGCCTTTCGTTTCAGATCTCCTGCCTTTGAGTCCGTTGTGCAGTACACAGCTGTGTACATGTCCTGAGATGCATACCAGTATCTCAAGCACCTCTTCACACCCCAATCCCTTTTCATCGTTTTCATCTGCTTCTGACCTCCTTGCCACCCTCTCACCGTATACTCGGCTCAACATCCCACGCACTCCTACTCCCGGTCCCCAAATCCAGCCTCTCGTATTTCTTCGCGCCCTTCTTGCCGCCCTTCCCCACCTCATTCGCACTCCCGGTCAAAAGCTTCATCTCGCTCCCCTTGATCATTCTCACCGCCGCGGACCCTCGACCCTCCGCCTCGTCGTTGCGCGCAAAGATCTGCAAACCGCGGAGATGCGTGTCCTTGCCGTTCTGGTGGTTCTCCAGGATCTTGACTTGCACGAGGTGTGCGCGGAGGACGGGCATCTTGGGGGCGGGCCTACTGAGGGGTTTACGACGCGACGGACTCTGGCGTGGGGGGCTTGGGATGACAGGAGTGAAGGGAGTGCGGTTTGGTGTTTGCGCGTGATAGGCCATGACGGGTAGGGGTGAGTGTGTCTGGGCAGACTGGTTGGTGTGGGAGTGTTGGAAGGCAGAGCTGCGTGTGCGAGGGGGCAGGAAGTTTTCGAACTCGGAATCCGTGTCGTCTTCTGGGTCGTGGGCGGACGTTTGAGGGGCAGCGTCGAGTATCATTCTCCCCTCTTCTTCCTCTCTTCCTTCGTCTTCGTCTGCGTCGGAGGAATCGCTGTCTGGGTCCCCTACGCCGCTGAAATCTGCCCATATCCATCCCCTGGGGCTCTCGAGCTTCATCTCACCCCACTCTTGCAGATCGTTCATTCCGCTGCCCGCAAGAAAGATGATACGTGTCGGCGTGTAGCTTTCATCTTGCTCGAAATCCAGGTACAAGCGCAAGCCAACGATGCGGACGAGTTTGAAGAAGTGAATGTTCAAGTAATGTGGTTGGGGACCGTCGGATTGCCAGAAGAGGGCTGTTGATGGGTGCCGGAGTTGCGGGATCGAACAGCCAGGTTTTGAGCTCGATACAGTCCAGGAAGCAAGGGTGCTAATCTCGCGGAGGTGGGAGGGCGGGGGGTCAAGGTTTGGGAGGGGATGGTTGGGTGATGCTGGGGATGTTAGTCAAATTTCTGAGAGCGTGACTGTTACTATCCAAAAGGACTTTGCCGTGCGTTAGTGTGCAGGGGTGAGAGTATGGCCTGAAAACATGTGTGACGACTCTTGGGTTTCTGAAACCGCGTGTGAAAATGTTGAGAAAAAGCAAAAAAAAGCGGTTGATTCGGGTGACGTAGGAAGGAAGATGCTATGCGCAAGATGGAGAAAGGACAAACCTAGTGCTTCTTCGTCTTCAAGATCTTCTTCTTCGCCTTCTACTGCGATCATTTCATCGCCCATGACCTCACCATTTTCTTCAACCCCCATGTCATCCTCTTCTGAAGCTTCATCGCCACTATCTGAGAATTGATCCTGTGGGGGCGGTGACAAGTGGTGCTGATGCCCTCTTCTTCTTAGTGACGGCGGCATGTCTGCACACGTCTACAAATCCAAGCACTGATGATGTCACAACTGGAAGAGACTGGTAGGCGGAACAGCCTGATAAATGCCGATGGGCAAACAGGGACAAGGATTGCGGGTGTTATATGCAACTACGGCGCGAACCCTTGGGTCCAGGGTTGAAACGTTGAGATCTGGTGAAGGCGTGGAGTTACACGCGTCGACAAGTACCTGCTTCGATGGCTGGTTGGGCCGAAGGTGGGGCACCTATACCCGACGGATTGAGCGGGCGGAGATGTTGCCTATCACGATTCTCTCTGCAGGATAGTATTGTGGTGAAGCCGTTTGATGTGTTGTCGTTGGGAAGATTGCACGCAATACCCGCGCTTCTGAATGACCAGAGGTGAAGCAAGAGTAAGTAGTTGTGTACGGGTTCGGAGGCGGTGTTATGTCGGTGCTCCAACTTGTTGCTTCTCTCAAGCTCTCGGAGTGTTGTTTATCGTGGTTGAAGGTCTCAGAAAAGTGAGGACCCACTTATTCCTACTGTCGAGGCAAGCGCGTGCGACTCCAGGCCCCTTTCATCTTCTCGCGTCCTACCTTACACTTACTCCACATTCATTGTGCTCCTTGTCGCCATTGCACATTGACATACCTATTGGGTGATCCACTTCCAAAATGTGCTGAGATTCGCCCGGATCGAAGCGCCACCAGCTCTAACCGCTACAGGTTCCTTGGATGTCAGAGTATCAATGGCGTCCAGGGCTTGCTCTAACTGGCCCATCTTGCATGCTCCCAAATAAGAAACGATGAATCTTTGCATCATGGTAGGAACATCATAACCTGACACCGGCATTTGCCATGAAAAGGAATTCTCTTGAAAGATCTAGGCAGGGCCATACTCGTCTCCTCTTGCGCCGCCTCTCGCGCATCAGCAACAAGGGAAGGGCCCGCAGTTTAGGCTATTCCGAATCGCCGACCTTTCTTTTCGTTCAAGGTCAGGTACGACCTGATGTTTTCATTTGTCCTACCCCAGTGCATCCACGCCTTCAGCGTGGCGTGCTTAGAGTCGTGTAACGGTGGGTATGTCCTTAAGCTGCTCCCATCATGCAGTTTCAAGCCACTCAACGCTTCATCACTTCTTGATATTTCACGTTTCGACCGTTGCGTTCAACGGTCAAGCGCCTTTTGTTCCGCGTGGTACATACGCTGTTATGAAGAACGTGCTTCTCGCCTTGCGATTTTGACAACCAACACTCGACTCGAAATGGGACACAGTCCTGGCAACGTACAGAGATCGGGTCGGCAACTTGAGAAGATGACTTTTGCATTCCTAGTGCTGACATGGATCTTCATACTCCTCAGAGTATGGACTCGTACACGAATCATCTCGAGTTTTGGCTGGGATGATTCGACCATGTTGCTCGCCGCGGTACGTGAACAATCTACTCATGTCGAAGCTTTCGAATTCTGAGCTGACACATCTTATAGATCACCTTCACGGTGTTCTGCTCATCACAACTATACATAGAAGCAAACGGTGGTGGGACGCATATCACCAACATACATCATCTCCAAATGCTTGTGAGAGTAAGTCGTGCCCTTACCTTGCCTAGCTCTTTCTAATGTGCACAGTGGGTAGTTGTTAGTGAAGCATCGTATTGCGCTACAATGATGATTCTCAAAATCTCTCTTGGATTGTTCTTCAAACGTATCGTAGCCAAGCGCTGGCAGCTCAACATGATCTACGTTACCGTCGGAATCAACATCTGTTCATCTACCACCGCATTCTTCTATGTTATATTTCGATGTGGATCAGACATCAATGTATACATCATCCGGCAGTTATCAGATCAGTGTGCATCGAAGAAATTGGATACTTTCATGGCCTACCAGCAAGGTAAGTGGGATCGAAACACAGATCAAAACGACCTTCGAGCTTACCCTATATTCGATAGCCAGTATCACTACCATAACGGACCTCGTCTTCGTTCTGTTACCTATCACACTCCTTTGGAATGCAAACATGCATAAAAGGTCGAAAATCTCCGTCGGGGTCATTCTCTCTCTAGGCGCTCTGTACATAGGCTCCAGACCCTTTCAGCAGAAGGACTTTGCTAACTTTATTCAGGGGCTGCATATGCTCTATGATCCGTTTCAAATATGTTGATAAGCTTACGCAATTCGACGACTTTTTCTGGAACGTGGTCAGCATATCTACCTGGTCTACGATCGAAGCAGGCATCGGCATCATAGCAGGATGTCTAGCAACGCTTCGCCCTTTTGTAAGAAACATGGCAGCCAAAGCGCGAACATCAAGCTCGCCACTATACAGTTGTTTACAAAAGATCACGAGTTCTTTTAGTTCAAGCTCAAAGTCTACATCGAGACATGGTGAGCTGCCAAGATTCAATACTGTAGCGTCTGGCAACAGAGACAGTGATACGAAACAATCAAGCAAGAACACGAATGCAAAAGGGAATGAGTTGAATTATATTGAATTTCCAACGCCGCATAGCGAGATGATTGCGATGAGTTCAGACGTGGGGAGAATGCGAGAGAGCACAGATTGTATTCTCCAGCGCGATGAAGGACCCGCCATACAGTATCCACAGAGGGCGAGCTCGATGCCCTTCAAACAGAGACCCGGATGAAATCAATGCCTCTTAATCTTATTGAGCGAATTATCGTGACGTGCTGAAGCTATTCGGGCTGGCTCCAAAGGTCGCTCTTCCAGGTCACCGACGACGCTGCTGTTCCATACTCCTGTTTCTTACAACAGTCAAGGTTCTCCACCTTGCCTGCGACTTTGTCGGCCAACAACGCGATCTGTTCCAACTCATCGTGGAGACCCTTCACAGCATCAGGTGGCACTGCGAGTGCTTGTTAGTCTTCAACAATTTTGACTGATGGCACTCCACTTACACTGTACAGAGTCATGTCGCCTGGTGACAGCCTTTGTCTGGACAAGTTCGCCTTCAGGACTAGTCTCGAATTGTACCGAGGCCCTCCTCACGCTCTGTATCGCCGCCTGTAGCTGCCGCACAGCTGTTGTTGCATCGGCGTTGGGTTCTTGCCGCATGTATCCCCAGCCAGAACAGGCGGTGCATGCCCTCTTTCTTGGACAGTCTGTTGCCTGATGGCCTCGAGTGTGGCAGGCGGTACACGAATTTGGGCAGTCATTGCTCCAGTGTCCAGTCTCTGCACAATTTACACAGAAGTTGGAAGCGGGTGATGGTTCTTCATCAATGGTTTGCTTGAAGATGTCTTTGATGTTTCCGTAGATGGAGGACCTTTTGCGGCTGTGCCTCGACGCGGTAGGGCTGGGAGGCTGCATTGTGGAGAAATGGAGTTGGAGTTATGTCTGAGGATGAATTACGGAGTGGTAAGTGATTTTGGAAAAGATCAAGCGGCGACAGTTCTCATCGGTCAGTGTGCAAGTGAGAGGATGAAGATAGGTTTTCTTCGTGGGGTGAAGACGCGTCTCGCTTCTTCATTGTTTGGTCGTCTATCACGAGGCTCTTTATTGAAATTCGGCACTAGGTCACAAGTCTGGGACGCTTCCTTCATTGAGGTTGTTCTCCGCATTGCTTTTTGGAATCTTAACTAGTTCGCTCTCGACCTATCTGGCAACAAAGAAGATGTTGATCTCGGCTACCAATCACTGGATTACAAGCTACACATTTGTAGTGCTATTGGCAAGCTAGGCGTCCAGGCGACGGCCGACAATTCGTATCGATGACACGAATGTAACGTAAGTCTCGGGAATCTCAATACAGGCTTCCGAAGTTGTCAAAGCGTAGAAATTGCTATCTTCAAGACTGCGAGGTCGTGGTATTTAGTGCAGTCACCAACATTTCTACTTCTAAGTTGTCTCGCTATACACAAACTCACAGCTGCTTCAATGACCTCTCCTTCTGTGCTTTCTTGTAATTTGCTGTAGTATTCGCGCTTTGGGACAGAGCTTGTCTTGAACATGTTCTTGAAGATGTCCACCAGCCAGCAGATGTGTTCGCAGTAAAGCAAATAGGATACTTAGCGTCCCTGTCGACGGCGATGGTAGGCAGGCTGTCGCTCACAGAAAGGAACGAGGGTTGGCAGAGTGGACTGGGTGAGGACTGAGTACAATGCTAGACAAGGTGTGAAGTCTGATATGGAGTGACTAAGCGCCCAAACGCGTCACGCAGCGAATGGGGCTCAGCTATCACACCTCACGTCGTCCAACGCTCCTGTCCCTGTTGCTTGTCCTTGTGCCTGCCGATGGAGAGGCGGCTGCTGCAGTCACATAACGCTGGAGTTGCTGCAGGCTAATGCCAGCCAGCAGTCCTTTAGGTATCGCGTACCCCATGTCTCCGCTGTCCCGCATGCCATGTCTCACAACGTCCCCGTCCCCGTCCCCGTCCCTGGCAATCCCCAGGAGCTGTTCGCGCCACACCACTCCGACCTGTTGATGGGCTCGCTCTCTGACCTCTTCCCAGACACGCCGAACAAAGGCCCGTCCTCACCCGCTTTGACGCCGACGCGCCCCGCCTCCATCCCCTTCCCCAAGGGACACACACATGCGCATGCCATTGCGAGCTCGAGCTCCTCTGCCACCGAATCAACCTCGGAGCTGACGTCGTCGACGACGTCGCGCGACTCTCTTTCGACATCCCACACGAGCGGCGGCATCACGACGCCCCAGAAGCCCGCGCGGAACTACCGACGTACAAAGTCGACCAGGTCGAGCGCCAAATGGACTAAGGAGGGAGGAACTTCGGATGATACAGGATCGCATCGCAAGGCGCCACAACTGCAGACCGCGAAACCCGCCGACAAGTCGCTCCGTTCCCCCCAGCCTGCGCCCAAGCAGCGCCAGCAACCCCTCCTAGCCGCCAGCAACACAACAGCCAAACAGGGACGATTCATGGCAACGACCTTTGGCGGCTCCTCGGGTGACTCGCGGCGAGGAGTCGTTTCCCCCCGACCAAAAGGGCGCGGTATGCACCTCCAGCAGTCGTGCAAGCACGCGCCGTCTCTGACACTATCCTTGCAGAAGCGAAGAACACCTTCTGCCGCAATGTCACCATCTACGGACATTGCCGGTATGAAAACAGTGAGTGCTGGACCCTGTGCCTCCTGAATATGCGGTAACCCGTTGTCCAGCCTGCCCTTACATCCACGACTCCAAGCTGAACCAGGGTGAGAATGCGAAGAAAAGATTCAATGTCGACTCTCCCTCCTTCACACCTCTGCAGGCAAGTACCAATGGATCTGTGACCCCTTCGTCTCGTAGTGCTGCAATCTCACCCAAAGCTGCCAACGCAGCCGTCTTTACGCCCAAGTCGCAACGCTCTTGTGAGTTCTGCGTGCCATTCATTTGCGTCTTCTTTCCGTATACTAACTTTTGCAGCCACAAGCACCCCTAGTTTGCATACGAAGGAGCCTTCTATGGAGTGGCATGCGCAAGACTTCCAAGAGTTCGTGCCACAGACGTTCGAGGGTCAAATGGTGTGTCTCGAATTTCTTTCTCATTTATCATTCTACGCGCCCGCTAGCTCAGATACTTGCTGTACTGTATCATGACATATTTAGTTCGTCCATAGATTATGCTTGTACAACAATTTACTGACTTCATACAGAATGATCCTAATTCCACGGCATCGGTCCTTGGGTACGACCCCTTCAGTACATCATCGAATATCTCTACCCTCACTGCCTCAGGCCATCAAACGTCCACTATCAATCCATATGCGCATGATTCTTCAGGACTTTCGGGAGCGTCGTACTATCAGAACGCAAATGCGTTTCAAGCAACACCAGCGTACCACTTGTACTGGCCAGTTGGGCCACAGCCCACTGGATTACTTGCTTATCAGCGCACCGCACACGATTTTTTCATTCCTGACGTGGTTCGGGAAGACTTGCAAAAGAAAGCGGAGATTGCCCGTCAAGTCCTTCCTACCAGCACATTGCCGGCCATTGAGCAATTCCATTCCCTTTATTGCCTCGACATATCACCGCAAAAAAACAACTCCCTTTTTGGCTACACTAGCCTGATATACAAAGCCGTCTCTAGTAAAGACGGGAAAACATACGCGCTGCGACGTCTTGAGAATTTTCGTCTCACGAGTGAGACCGCCATCCGTTCTGCACAGCCATGGAAGCGCATCTTGAACGGGAGTGTTGTTACCATTCACGAGGCATTCACTACTCGAGCATTCGGCGATAGCTCATTGATACTGGTCACCGATTATCACCCGAATTCAAAAACGTTAGCAGACGAGCATTTCAAGCCGGTGCAGCGGTTCCATGGTAGGCAGGCTACATCGTCGCATGTCCCAGAGCAAGTTCTTTGGGGCTATGTTGTACAGATAGCATCTGCTTTGAAAGCGATACATGGGTCTGGCTTGGCTGCAAGGCTGATTACCCCATCCAAAATATTGCTAACGTCCAAGAACCGAATACGCCTGAACGCATGCAGTGTTATGGACATTGTTCAGTTCGACAATGCGCGGTCTATATCTGACCTCCAGGCAGACGATTTCGTGCAACTTGGACGTCTGATTCTTTGTATTGCAAACAACAACCTCACAGCTCACCTCAGCATGCAAAAGTCCATGGACTATATTACGCGAGGCTATACAGCTCGTCTCAAAGAATGCATCCAGTGGCTGCTAAACCCCCAGCCTGCATCTGGCGCGCCTTCATCACCTACGTTACCTGCCATGCAAAAAGACATCGATACCTTCCTGGTTGGTATCGCGGATCAGCTTGCTTCGGTGTTCGATAGCGAGCTTCATGCGCAGGATACGCTCACGAACACTCTTGGCCATGAGCTGGAGTCCTCGAGATTGGTGCGTCTTGTTGTCAAACTCAACATGATCAACGAACGCCCTGAATTGGATGCATCGCAACATGTGCCAGGAAGCACGGTTGCCAATCCTTCATCTGTTTGGGCGGAAACGGGCGAGCGATACTACCTCAAGCTCTTCCGCGATTACGTGTTCCACCAAGTGGATGCGAATGGGCATCCGGTCACAGATCTGGCCCACGTGCTTGATTGTCTCAACAAACTCGACGCAGGGGTTGACGAAAAGGTTACGCTCATCAGCAGAGACGAGCAGAATGTTTTGATCGTCAGCTATCGTGAAGTGAAGAGGGCTCTGGAGTCGGCTTTTCAGGATCTGCTTAGAGCGGGGCGTAGTTCAGGGAAATAGGATTCCGCTGATTCCAGTCCGTTCGGCTAGTATTGGGGAGGGGATTATCGAGGAGGGAGGTACTGTGATAGGGAGTATGGACCACAAAGAATGGGTCCATAAAACATATGTTGTAGGATGAGATGAGGAGGTAGCAAACATTTGCGTAAGTTGAATCGATGGTTGGATTGCATAACTGCAGTGGAAAGAAACATGGGAAGGAGAAGCCATTCTTAGCTCAATGAACAACGTTTTAACATTCAGTGATGTACGTCTCTCCAGTTTTGAGATCTTTTCCCAACTCTCTCGGCAGCGGCTGCTTTCCCCAGTGCCGCTTGGCTGACACCCTTGTTAGCGCGAGGCTTGCTGCCCCTCGTCGTCGACATTTCTGCCCCACATTACCCCCATCAACTTTTCTATACAAAACCTACAAACCACATTCACAATGGCTGCAAAGGGAAATTTCGAACTTTTGTGCTTGGAGAACCCGCTGCTGGATATCCAGGGCGTTGCGTAAGTAGCAATTCCGCTAATTGAACTATTTTGGGCAGGAGAGCTTGATTCGAAGCGTGTGATAGAAGATTGGAGAGGTTGAGCACCGTAGTGGCATACCACTAACACGATGTTTGAACAGAGACCAGAAGCTACTCGACAAGTATGACCTGAAGGCCAACGATGCCATCCTCGCTGAGGAGAAGCACATGGGGCTTTACGAGGATCTGCTCCAGAACTACAAGGCTGTCCTCATCGCGGGTGGTGCAGCACAAAACACTGCGAGAGGTGCTCAGGTATGTCGTTGTTGCCACTGCATATACGGAAACCTTCCCGCAGCATCCGCTAACAAGCAACCTACAGTACATGCTCCAGCCCGACTCTGTCGTCTACATTGGCTGCATCGGCAAGGACAAGTACGGCGAGACCCTCGAGAAGATCAGCGGAGAGGCCGGTGTCAAGACCGAGTACCTCTACGACGAGAAGACCCCTACCGGTCGCTGCGGTGTCGTTATCACGGGCCACAACCGCTCGCTGTGCACGGATCTCGCGGCTGCAAACAACTACAAGGTGGAGCACCTGAAGTCGGAGCGCATCTGGAAGCAGGTCGAGAATGCTCAGGTCTTCTACGTTGGTGGTTTCCACTTGACCGTCTGCGTGCCGGCTATCAAGGCCTTGGCTGAGGAGGCGGCCTCCAAGAACAAGGTGGGTACTCTCTTGGCAAGTTGAGACATCGTGGAGAATTAACATATTCTAGACTTTCATTCTTAACCTGTCTGCTCCCTTCATCTCCCAGTTCTTCAAGGACCCCCTTGACGAGGTCCTCCCATACGTCGACATCCTGATCGGCAACGAGACCGAAGCCGCCGCTTTCGCCGAGTCGCACGGTATCGAGTCCAAGGATGTCAAGGAGATCGCGAAGGCTATTGCCAACATGCCCAAGAAGAACTCGAAGAGGGCGAGGACAGTAGTTTTCACGCAGGGCACAGATCCCACCGTTGCCGTAAGCGCAAAGGATGGCGGTGATGTTGACGTCAAGGAGGTGGCAGTACACGCCATTGGAGACGAGAAGATCAACGACACAAACGGTGCAGGGTGAGTGAAGACCTGGAAGATGACGATTGTTCATGTGCTAATATATACACAGTGATGCTTTCGCTGGCGGTTTCGTCGCCGGTATCGTCGAGGGCAAGGGGCTCGAGCAGTCCATCGACATGGGACAATGGCTCGCCAAGCTGAGCATTCAGGAACTGGGCCCATCGTACCCGTCGCCCAAGCAGACATACAAGTCCAGCTAAGCGCTTCACCGAGGAGCGCCACAGCTCGAGTATTTCAACAATCTGCGAGAGCCAGTCCGAGTGAGTTGAGCCGAGTCAACTTGCGATTCAAGCCGAGCCAGAGGTCGGGTTTGGGCTAGCTAGGGCAGCTCAGGGGTGCTTTTTTGGCGTCAAAGTTAAAATGGAGAATTGGCCTTTCAACAGCCATGTGATGGATACCCGGAAGTGTATGCTACTTTTAAGCAACTAAATCAAATCAATCAATATATCAATAGCTATGAGTACTTCTAGAGTTCAGGTAAAAAGTATTTTGTCTTAATTATCATTTGAAGGTGTTGATGTTTGAAGGAGAAGCAGACATGAGCATCACAAAAGAGGCCTGATATGGTGATACGGTGTAGGTAGGGAAGTTCGATCCCTATACGCGTACTACCCAATCATGGGCTTGATTCAGGAGCTTATAATGAAGTTAGGCGTGGCACTCTGCAACTTAGTCTATCACCGCGAAAGATCTTATCAATTCCTTCCATGGCCAGCCTGCGAAATACTCGTACTGGAGCAGTTGCCCTCAAAGTGGACGTCAAGGGTTCATGCTCGTCCCGCGCTATCCGGACGGTGTTACTAACGGCCTTATCAGCGACTCTACAGCTTGTTCCCTCGGTCCGTTCTCCATGGTCGGTAAGGTCGTCTACTCTACTTCCACCTGTACTATCAGCAATGCATAGGCCACTGTCGCAAACTTGACCTGGACGGGTCTCCGAAGAGCCAAAGGCGAATTTCTCTGGTTCGGCGCCGACTACTAGGCTCGACTCTCAGGTTCCGACGCAGCATAGGCTGGGCTATGCGTCTACGCCATGCAACTCCAACGGGGCATGTGTTGGCGAAGCCTAGCTGAAGTTCTCCGTCAAGAAAGATCCGGAGTGGAATTACACTCTGACTGAGTCCATTGACGAGTACCTATGCACATGACGTCTGCTCTAGATCACATAACTTCCGTCTTTGAGTGCGGCGGTGTGTGAAGTATGACTGCCGCCGTGTTCCTGGGCTGTTACTTCCGTCACGCCCAAGTGCAGAAGTCTCGAGGCGTGGCGACGATGGAGCTCCCGCGGTTCATTGTTGTCGAAACGGACTGTCTTCTGCGAATCGCTAAGAGAGGCGAGTTTTGCCAGTCCGCGGAAAGTCTTCGCAGCTTGATGGCAGGGCTGGTTTGTCGTGGACCCTGGCCAGCAGCCTGGAAGATGCTGTTATGGCTTGCTGGCGATTCCATCGCAGTCCTAGATTATTTTGCGGTCGCAGGCATGGAGGGACTGGCAAGTAAAGTAGTTGGGGAGGTGATATTTCTGTGGTGTGTGGCAAGTCATCAGCGGCAAGCATGGGGATCAGACTTCAATCTTCGAATGACATACCGATCCGTGAGAGTTTAGCTCTGGATAGTGATAATCGAGTAGTTCTGTTTGGCCTAGAGGGGGGCAGTCGATCGTGTACTTATCAGGAACTCGTTTGGGATGTCTGTTAAGGGCGTTGGTGAAGCACAATCGGACTACTTGGAAGTGATAATACCGATTATTCTGGAGTGAAGCATAGCGATACGTCTCAAGCATAAAACCCCAATGTTCAATCTCTAGCTTTCGTCTTGTATCTTAGGTGGTTTCTTCTTTTCTCCTCATCATGGTTTCCAGTCCAGCACACCTTAAACGCTCAGGCTGTCGCTATTCCGTTCCGTCTGTAGTCCACGCCGACGGAAGATAAGCTGCTTGCTTGCTTGCTTGCCGGTCTGGTCTGGTCTGGTCTTGTCTACGCATGGCGGGGCAAGCATGTCAAGGCAGTGTACTCCGTGATTGAAGGGTTCGCGTTGTCGTTTGTTTTGCGGTGGATTGCCGTTTATATCAGTCCACTGGGTGGAGCTATGTTTTTAACTGTGATTAGGGTGGGAGTGGGGAGATTGTTGGATGGGGATTGGGGAGTTAGGGTGTTGGAAGGGGGGGGGGGGGGATGTAGTGAAGATTTACGTGATACTGTGTGTATGGAGATGAAGTGGTGGGATCATAGTGTACTTTCTGAGCAAGCAATGAGGAGTTGATGAACCAAGCAAGGCGAAAGAAACGTGTTGAGAGTTTTCCATTCCTTCTTTCCTTTCTTCTCGACAGGGTAGTGTAGTACTCTACAACAAATCAACCCAGTTACCCACAAAGACAAAGTATGCAATCCCACGCAACCCACACAACACAACACCCAGGGTATAACAACCACACCACACCACACCACACCACACCACCAAGCCTACTCCCCCTCAGCGAAAAACCCCACATCCCCACTCCCACTCCCCAGCACCACAAGCCGATCCCTCATCCCCTCCGCCCTACCCTGACACCCCTCCTCCAGCGCCGTGAAATCACAGCCCCCAACCCACTCCCCAACACCATGCTGCAGCACATTCCGTGCCCTCTGCCCGCCCGTGCCCATACTCCCATGCAGCGTCATGCGCTCCCGTTCACAGCTATACACGCCGCGATGCAGAATATTGTTATCGTAGAACGCGACCTCGCCCGCTTGGAGCTTCACCGTGATCTGCCCTGGAAGGTGCTCTTGGTACGGATCCGCGTCTCGTTCCGTCGCGGTGCGCGCGCGCTTATGACTCCCCGGGACGAGCACGAGGCTCTCATCGTCAGCGAGAGCGAGATTCCACTGCGCGTGTCGCCCCGGCTTAGCCAGCCGGGCGATTTCCTCGTCCGGCGTCGCGGTGGCGGGGACATCGTCGCGGTGCCAGCGCAAGCTGAAGTCGCGGTCCGGGCGCACGAGCATATTGTACAATTCCATGCACAGCTCATCTTCTGCGCAGCCGACGAGCGTGCTGACGCAGCGGACGAGTTCAGCGTCGAAGTAGCTTTTTGCGAACGTCGAGGCGTCGGGGTTCGACGGGTGGAGAAGGTGCTGGACGCCCCATATTCCGTCTGCGGGGTCCTGCGGCCAGGGTGGGAATTGCTTGGGGAGCGTGCGGATGTACGGCCATTCGCCTGTGCGGGCTTTGTGTGTTAGGCGTGTGGCTGCGGTGCGCAGAGCGGGCAGGTCGATGGAGGGAAAGAGCGAGGCGGGGAGGATGACGTAGCCGTCGCGTAGGAGAGCTTCGCGCGCTGCTTCATACGGGTTGGTGGCGGACGAGTCTAGAGCTTTGGCGGCGGGTGGCTGGGCAAGCGGAAGAGGGATGGTTGCTTTTGCGCTTGCCTTGCTGTCAGGCTGCTTGTCCAAGTGCATTTTGAGCTTGAGCTTGCGTGATGGGGGGGCTGGGGGTGGCAGGGGTGTGGGAGCATCGCAAAAGGCAGAAGATTCGATTGTAGTTTGTTTCTCAGATAAGTTATAAATAGATTGCCCATGGTAGACATGGGAGATTCGTAATGACGTGACACAAGGTCGGGAGCGGCAAAGAGCTACCCCGCATCCTCCGTTGCCCCACCAGCTGTCATTCCAAATCCAGTTGCTAGGGAGAAGTCCATTGTTATGAGCTCTTTCGAGTCTAGGGCTTCGAATATCGAGGATCGAGCCGTAATCGGTAATGGTTGCGAGTTTTCTAGAATAACCCGTTTTTGCACTGAAGAGCGATGAGTTGCGCGAAACTTGGTTCTTGCACCGCGTCCAGGATCTGAGCTCTGCATGTCAGATAACCAACTACCGCTGTAACCTCTGGAGCGCGTAGGATAAACGTCTCTTGCTCAAACGGATGGTATGCGCTGCGCGGGCGGATAAGAGTAAAAATGCATGCAAGGCGCAGCCGTGTTAGTCTGGCAGTCTTAGCGCTGCCCCATTGGATCCACGTCAGCGTCTGTGGAGACTGCCAACTCAGTCCAAAAGAGCATACGGCCGGGAAAGAAAAAAAATGAGACTTGGATAGGATGGGCAGAGATGAGACTGATTATAACGATATACGGACGTGGGGGTATACTGATAAGAAGGAGAAGAGAAAAAAGAATGCGATGCAACTCACCATACCCTCCATTAAATACCTTTTTTTTCAAAACGACAAAACACCCAAACCCCTGTGCGTGACAATTACCGTATCGTGCACACAATGCAGTGTGTACAAAAAGTACAACACAAAAAACTCTTTCTTTCGCAAATGCGATTGGATCTTCAAGCCCCTATGCCCATTTGCTTGACCATCCATTTCCTGAACATGCCCGCCTTACTTCCCACCCCCGCACTTGCCTTGGCGTCCATGTGACTACCTGCAGAAAACGCCCCAACAACGTTCAGCGCACTCACCTCCCCCTTGTCGTCGAAGGGGATGAGGTCCAAAAACTGTTTCAACGTGACTGCCCCTAGCTTAGTTTGCGCCTGCGCAACGTAATCGCTGTTTGAGGAATCCGTCGTGATTCTCGACACCAGATCCCAGCCCTCTGGCTTGATAGAGCATTGCCGAGCGTGGAGGTGTTCTGCCGATACGAGAAAAATAAAGGCCTTTGCTACGGAGGCCCGGGTGGTGATGTGGTTGGAGGAAACCTCGAGGATCTCCAGAAAGTCGTCGAGGGAGGCGGTGCCGATGAAGGTGTGGCGGTGTTTGTATTCTAGCTCGCGCTCTTCTTGAACAAGGGCGGTTTCGACTACACCGTCGGGCCTTTCCGGTCTCTCGGATCGCTCGACTCTCTCGGATATTGTGGGTGTCGAAGGGGTCCAAGGCCGTTGCGTGGGGTTTGCAGGGCTCGTCTGGGATCTCGCGATGCTGATGGGCAGGCCCAGGGATACTTTGCGTGAATGTCTTTTGGCGGCCGGCGTGACGGGCTCCTTGCCACTCTGGGTTTCGGTCGCCGGCGTGGCGGCGGGGGTCTTGCCAAGCTGCAGCTCGAGCATGCCTTTGTTTGTCATGCTTCGGCCGCGGAGAGGCATCGACACTCGACGCGGGGTCTCGGGTGGTCCATCGGTCGTGGCTGCTCGTCGATTGAGGAGCTGGGGTCGTTGAATGGGTGTGGCTAAATCATCTCTGCCAGCGGCAGAGTGAATGTCTCTGTCGGCGGGGCTGTGGCTGTGGATGTCGTGGGTGGCGATGGAGTCCTTGTCGTCCGTCTTGTCGAGAGAGAAGTAGGCGTCAACGCTGTCGTCATCGTCCGAGTAGTACTCGTTGGGGTCCTCGAACAGGGTCGTGTCGGACGAGGGCGAGAAGGACTCCCAGAGGTCGGCGGTCAGGGAGCGGGCCGGGGTGAAGGAGTTGTATTGGCGGATCTTGGTGTTGGACCTGTACTCTTGGGCGTCCTCGTCCCATTGGGTGACCAGGCAGCGGTAGGCTCCCGGTGAGGCGACTTCCTCTGCCTCGTCATCCTGGGCCTCGGACAGCCACGTCTGCTCGGCGTCGAGCGGCGGGTGCTTCTTGGCCGACGACTCGGAGTAGGCACCTCGGGTAGGGTGGTCCGTATCCCGCCTGAGAACCGCGCAGATGGAGCCGCTTTTGCGATGTGCGTTGAGCCCCGGTGACCACATGCTGGAGCGCAGTAGCTGCGTCGCTGAGTCGTGAGAGCGGTGAGATTGTGCTGGATCCCCGAGGTTAGCCTGAGCTGAGGTGCGTAGTAAGAATGATGGAGGGGCAATGTGCGTCTTTATCTCGCTATCGTACCTGCATTGCCAAGCGTCTCCGCGCGAAAATCAGAAGGCTCGCCGCTGACCGCTGTTTCGTCGGCCGACGTCAACATTGATAAATGCTTGCCGCCCGCCTGCTTCGAGAGTTCGCTTGCAGCCCGATCCACCCCGACGCCCAGATCCGCGAAGCTGACACGCTGCGTGACGTCAACAAGCCGAGGACGTGTCGTGTTGTCGCGTTCTCTTTGCTTCCGCCGCCGGAGTGCCTCGCTGGTGATGGTGCAGCGAGCGAGTGTTGATTTATGCATTACGAGTGCGTCTTAAAAGAGTGTCGTATGGGTATTAAAAGAAAGTGTCGTGTGCGTCAAACGAGTGTCTTGTGTCCAGGTGGACAAAGGTGTGTGTGTGTGTGTGTGTGTGTGCAGGTAAACAGTGCTTGAGAAACGCGATACAGTGGCGACACAGCGCATTCCACACGCGTAAAACCTGTCCTGTGTTCTATCGAACTCGAGCGCTTTGGGCTTCTCCGAGCTCAGTAGTACCGATGCAGACGAAGCTATAGTTGCCACTCCGATGCTGGTGATACCATCACGCGGCAAAAAAACGTTGGGATGCAGGGTTCTCTGGTCAAGTCGCACCTGCAAAGAGCTCGAGCAACACGCAGATAACGAAGGACTTTGAAAAATGAAATACAACACCGTGGACCGGTCAGTGGATGATGGGAAGGATTAAAGGAGATGAAGAGAAGAAGGGGGTGATGGCGTAGGTCAAGTTGAGTTGAGTTTTGGCCAACCTCGGAAGCAAACGGTTCGAGGCTCCCGCGTCACGGAGATTGGCAAGCTCAATGTTTCCATCGAGAACAGCGTGCTGAGTCATTTCTACATCAGCTCTATGTACTTTGTCTTTTCTCGTCTTGTTTCGAGGCTTCTTTTTCTAGTATGCATGTCGTGTGTCTCGTCGTCTACAGGTGTCACGAGCCTAGTCACCCGCCTCTTCCCCTACCTCTACCACGCGCAGCCCGTACGCTGTGGGGAACAAACTGTAATGCTGACATGCTGGAGGCTAGGCTGTCCATGGGATCCTTGGACGCCGTCTGTGAAGGTGAAGCTGCGTCGGGATGACTCACGGTTGCTGGTGTCACCTGGCCGTGGCTGGGTGTTCGAGCGTGGCCAAATCCCCCACGACCTCGCAGCTTGACGGGGGTGCGCTTGACGCGATCTGCCTGCTCGTCTCCCTCTTCGTGCTGGTCCTCGTCATGATCTTTCACAACGTCCATGCCCTCCCCAGCCGTGTTTGCAGACGACTCTCCTCCCCGTTTACCAGGTGCGGTGGAGGTTCCATTGCTGGAATTGAGTGTGCTGCTCCTCCGTCTGTGAGGAGACTGTAGCATGCTGCTGCGGCGATCAATTCCATCGTTGACGATGTAGAAGTCGTAGTTGCGAGGGAACTGGTGTTTATCTATGCAGTGCAGGCGACGCTTCTGTGGCGTGCTGCAGAGACGGTCGCAGTCTGGCAGGAGGCAGGCATACTAAGGAGTTCTCAGCGACTGACTGCAATTGAGAAATGAGACTGCGACTGCTCAGGGCAACCTACATTCGGTATTGTCCTCGTCTTTACCGACTGCGCTAGGTTTGAGGAGTAGTGCTAGGTTGGTAGAAAGAGAAGCTACTGAATCCTGTACCTACCGTTCTCTCGCCTTCGTCGCGCTTGGCAGCGTTGAAGGGGTCGTGGTTCTCGCCAATGTGCAAGTGCAGAAAGTGCTCATCTGGGAAGTTCCTCTGGCATTCTGAACATCTATTCATGTGCGTCTTTTTGTGGTGGACATTATACTCCTCAAACGAGGCAAACTCAAGCGGCTGGTGCGGGGGCAGGGAGCACTTTATCACGGCTGGCTGTTCAGACATGGCAGAGTGGGTGTCTAGGTGGACAAGCTTGACGTCGACGGACTGCTCACGCGAGTAGGGGGTGCTGGGATCTTCTGAAGACGACACAGAGTCCTGCCGTGAGCGCTTGATTCCCATGATGAGATGGGTGAGTGTGCTGGGTGGACTGCGTAGTATGAAAGAGGGCAGTACCTTTGACGGGTCAGTGTCGTGTCTCGCAGGGCTTCTCTGCACGCTGCAGACTGGATGGGGAGGAGGCGCAGTCAGGACGTTACGGTGTTTGGTGGGGGGTGTTTGATGAGATTCTTGGCGGCGGCATGAGAGTCAGTAGTTTCGACGTTCCTCTCGCCTTTCGCACACACTTCCGCCATCGCCTCTCTCTCGCGTCGACGCTGCCCACGCGTGCCGAGCGCTGCCTGCCCTCCAGACGCTCCGCCGCCCGCCGCTTGTCCTCAGCCCAGGGCAGAATCGCACCTCTAAATGGAGCACGCCGTCCACAACGCTCGCCGACCCGTGTTCCGTGCCCTGGTCTGACCTGTCCGCCGACCGTGGGGTCACCGCTGAGCCACACGTGAGCCTGTCGCACAGTCGCCATGGCCGCCAACATCGAGCAGCTCGACCGGTGCGCCGCCCGCCCACACGTGCTGACACTGACAGCCTGC
This sequence comes from Dothidotthia symphoricarpi CBS 119687, assembly GCF_010015815.1. Lineage (NCBI taxonomy): Eukaryota > Fungi > Ascomycota > Dothideomycetes > Pleosporales > Dothidotthiaceae > Dothidotthia > Dothidotthia symphoricarpi. The sequence goes on from NW_022985038.1 coordinate 158,211, forward strand.
TGACGACATGCAGACGGGCCAAGGCGATGGAGCAGGGGCTCACCAAGCGCGCCGACGGCGATGCCTCGAGCGCAGAGCTGGCGGCGGTGCTCCAAGAGTGCGACACCTGCTGGCCACGTCACGGCGACCGCTAATGGCCCACAGGTACCGCGCTGCCTGCGACGCCCTCCTGCTGGCCGACTTCGCCCACGCCGCGGCCTCCGACACGGAGCTGAAGCTGTGGGCCGCCCACCTCCGGGTCAATGCCGTCTTCCGCCAGGAACACAGGCTGGTGCGTCAGGCTCGCTCCACGCGCCCCACGAGGCATGCTGATACTTGGCCAGCTCAAGCGCTCCAAAGACCACGTCGTCGAGATGCGCAAGTTCCAGAAAAACTACCTCCACTTCATCAAGGCCAGCCAGCGCTTCTACCGCCAGCACGTGCTGAACCTCGACGCCCAGTTCGACGGCATCCCCGAGCTGCGCCGGATTGCCCAGAAATGGAAGGATGACGGTAGGCACCCTCACCTTGTTGTTGCTGTTGCTGCTCACACGGTCCAGCTTCCAAGCCGTCCCCGCGCCCGCGCATCCCCGCCGCGCTCAACAGCCAGGTCCTCAACTCGTGCCACCAGACGCTGATCCAGCTCGGCGACCTCTCGCGCTACCGCGAGACGGAGCTCGTCGACAAGGACAAGGAGCGCAATTGGGGCCCCGCCAAGGGCTACTATGGCCTGGCCGCCGAGATCTACCCCCACTCTGGCCACGCCCACAACCAGCTCGCCGTCATCTCGCGCGAGGACGGCGACCACTTCCGCTCCGTCTACCACCTCTACCGCTCGCTCGCAAGCAAACTGCCCTATCCGCAGGCAAAGGCAAACCTCGAGACCGAGTTTAGGCGCATCATTGCTGCCTGGGACAAAGGCCAGCTGATCAACAGCTCAAAGTCCCCCGATGGCAACACGGTCGGGCGCGCTCTCGTGGCTTGGTTCGTCAGACTGCACAGCAAAATCTACAAGGGCGAGGAGTTTGCTGCCCACGATGAGTTGGAGGGCGAGGTCCTCAGCCACCTTGCCATTGAGCTCAAGGAGCGCCCCTTGGATTCTATCCTGTCCAAGATCATACTCATCAATCTTGCAGCCGAATACTTTGCGACTGTGCAGATGCAATGTACGTTTTCCATTACTTGTCGCATGTGTATGCTAACGTCAACAGCCTCTTCTCCACCCCCTCACATCATGCGCACCTATTTCTACTACCTCCGACTCAACGTCAAGACCTTCTTCATCCTCCTCCAGGTCCTGCAGCCCGAACTCGAACGTCTTTCCGGGGCCGATGATGTCACCCAGCCAAACAACGATCGCGCCACGCAGCTCTCCGACAAAATCACCGCCGTAGCCCGCCGAATCCTCCCTGGACTCCGACTGTACAGCACGTGGTTCGCGCGGTACTGGCAGGTGCTCAATGCGAACATCGCCGACACTCTGACCACGGTCGACGTTCAAGAGCTTTGGAAGGCATACGCTGCGACGCTGACGCTATTGACTTCGAGCTTCCCAGTCGACCAGCTACCTCAAGAGAACTACATGTTGGAGGAAGACACGGAAACAATTGGCTTCCAGCCATTGATTTCCCCAGACACTATGAAGCTGTGGTACAATGGCGAGACGATGAAGCAGAAGTGGACAGACCTGGAGCGAAATCATCCAAACGTTGAAATGCTCATGCGGGTCAAGGACCTGCTGATTGACGGTCTCGTGCTTACGCAGAATCCGGATGCACCGCTGGACCTGGCTGGATCGCGCTTCATCTACCGAGAAGAAGGGCTTCCTTCTGAGCTATTGGCCAGTCCCAGCAACCAAGCAGATGGCTCCCCCATGATTTCGCCACTGCCAGTCGAGGTGTCAATGTTTCCTACGGAAGTGCCAATTGCCGAGGATCAGAAGACGCCGAGCGTTGCTGCAGCTTCGGACTCGGCATCGACTGCACTGGCCAAGGACAACGCCATGCACCGAATGGTCGACGATTTGGTTGGAGCAGACGATGGTTTGGATCCCCTCCCCGAAGAAGACGAGGACATACCGCCGACACCACCCGAACAGACTTTCGAAGACACGGCTATCGTCGGTGACGGCGTGTATGCACCAGCTCCCTTCTCAATCAGCGATCTGGTCAATTCGGTAAAGAACTACAAGCCCCTGTCACCTGCCCCTGGACCGGCTATGCTCTCTGCGCCAATGCACAGGACCGGGTCAACAGCGTCGATTCGTCAGCCACAGACGTTGCCTTTTGTTCCAGATGGACAGTGGAACACGGACTCGATCTGGAACCGGAGCTACAACGGTACGCCAGGCCCCTCGTCGCCTTCGATGCTGCATGCGAACGGGAACGGGAATGACGTGCGCAGACCGTCGGCGACGGGTTTGGCATCGTCGGGAATGAAAGGACACGTTCGAGGCGACTCCTCCAACTCGCTCGTGAGCTCCGACGTGGTCGATTCAGGCACAGTCCGTCATCCGCAACCCATCAGCGGCGGTCTCGGCAGTGGAGCAGCCTGGGGGAACCCCACCGTCAACACGTCTCACTGGGGCCCGGCGTACGGCAGCAGCTTCAACAGCAGCCAGAACGGCGGCTTCAGCGGCAATCAGAGCGCAAACTACAACAACATCCACATGGCCAGCCCACTTCTGTTCAGCTCGTACCAGGACAACGCGCACAGCTCTTGGGGCCGCACGCCGCCGAACGGCCAGGGAGGTTGATGCATAGCCGCGGCAGCTTCCATGGCTGCTCCATTTTCTGGACTTTTTGCTCAGACGTCTCGACCGTCTCTCGCTACACCTTGCCCGGCTGCTGTAGCTCTGCACAGGGCTCATGCCGGAACAATCCCAAAATGCGTGTACGGCAGTGGGCAAGCATCAACCATGTGGCAACGGTGACGTGATGTGATGCGATGTGTGGTGTAGGTGGTGTGGTGTAGTGTGGGTGGCATTCCCTACCTATCTGCAAACAGAGCCTTGGGGGGGTAGGGAGACGACGTACTACCTACCCAGTGAGATTTTACCCCCCAACCCTTGCTGTATTGTATCGGGGTGGGGGAAAGCGAGAGTGGGGATTCAAAAAACTTGGCGACTTAATTTGTAAACACTGGTTCTGTAGCGAGCGAGGGAGGATTTATTCAATATGCAATTTTTGAACTTGATAACTTTTTGTGGTTTTCGTGAATTTATTGTGCATGTATATACATGGACATGGCATGTACACACTCTTCTATTCACGTCTTATCATATCATATCATAACCCCAGCCAAAGCCCCGCTAAACAATCCAAACAATCCAAAAACACCACTTTATGCAATGCCTCCCTCTCACTCTTCCCCCTCCCCCCCACTACTACTATCATCATCATCCTCCCCCTCCCCCCCAACCAACTCAACAATCAAATTCCCACTCCGCCCGATCCTCACCCCCAACTTCCCCTCAGAACTTACATCAAACACCTCCCGCGGCATAGGCGACACAAGCCGAAACGCATACTCGTGCTCAAAGCCCTCTGGTCGATCTACCTTCTCCCCATCCCGCTGCTGTAGCTGCAGAACATCATAGCACTCCACAAACGCGTACAATTCCTCGACGGAAGCCTGGGCGGCGAAGCGGCGCACGACGCGCTCAGCGCTGGGTAGGCGGATGCTGATGCGAACGACATTTTTGTCGTCGGGGCTTGGTTCGGGGGCCAGTGTGGACGCGCGCCATCTGCGCCACTGGGCGAGGTTGTGCGCGTGTTGGGCCTGTGCTTGTTCGCGGGCGAGAGCTTCTTCCTGCTCTTGGGCGAGGCGATCGGCGTCCTCTTTCTTCCTGCGGGCACGCTCGCGGTCCGTGGCTAGACTGCGCTCATACGCGCTGTCCTGCTGCTGGCGGATGGTACGCGTAGATTGCTGTTCTGCTCTCTGAGCGCGGGCGCGGGTTAGGGGTTCGGAGTGTGTTTGGATTGCTGCGCGGAGGGTGGCGATGTATTGTTGGGGGGGAGTGGGGCCGGCGATGCGGGACGCGATGCCCATTGCTGTTGAGGAGATTTGCGGGGTGTGGACGATGAGGGCGGAGAAGGGGAATTTGGTGCAGTTTAGGGCTGTGGAGACGGAGTAGGCTTCTGCGTCTTGTACGTTACCCGCCCAGAGGATGATGTTGTTGGCTGGGTTGCGGAGGAAGGCTACGACGTCGTGGTGGAGGAGCGTGGCGCGGATGAAGGAGGTTGTTTCGTCGTGTTCGGGCGAGACGAGTACGACGAGTAGGAACTGTAGGTTCTTCTTTGCGAGGTCGAAGGCGGATGCGTAGCCGCTCTCGGACAGGGGGAGGTTGTGCGTGCCGTGCTCCTCCTCGAACTCGCGGATGAAGCGGGCGGCGGTGTCGCGGGGGTTCAGGGGACGACGGCCGCTGGCGGAGCGCTGGGAGGCCGGGGTGGTGATGTTGCTGGCGGTCAGGCGGCCCCATGTGCGGGGGATGAAGGGGAACAGCCAGCCCATGAAGCGGAAGTACTTTGACAGCAGCGAGTAGATGAGCGAGATGGGCGCGAAGATGAGCGTCAGCACGAGCGGCGCCTGGGTGGTGACCTGGCTCTCTGGCTGCGGGACCACGCGCGGGGCAGGCTCGAGTCGCTGCTGCCGTCGGGCGCTGGAAGTCGAGGAGCGCGGCGACGAGAAGCCGTTCAGCAGTGTTTCCTGCCGGCGGACGTCCTGTGGAGTGGGCTGCAAGGCAGCAGCAGCGGCGACGGGGTCCTCGGCGGGCTCGCCGTCGAAGAAGCGCGCGATTGATATTTGCACGTTCCATTGGCAGCGTTGCAGGAGGGGGATTGCGTCTTTGATATCCTGGTCCGTGACTGCCGTGTACTGTTGGAGAGCGAGCTGCTGGTCTTCGCTGAGGGCGGCCACGTCTACTCCTCCGTCCGCCATCTTGGCCTGTAGATAATCGACCTCTTCCGAGACGGTGTTTGAAATTCAAGTCTTGTCGTAGTTCGAGGCTGTTCGCGTTCTGCCGGAAAGGACTGTGGGCGCAAGTCGAGATTCGGTGGTGGATATTTAAAGTTGAGCGTCGCGTGGCTTCAGCGATGATGCACCATCCAGCCATGGGCGCGGGAAAGGTGAGGCTAATTCTCGGCCTTGCCACGCGACGCTACTCTGCATCGGGTCATCCGTCGCCTACCCATGTGAATGTACTTTCACCTCAACATCGATATATATCCTGATGTCTTGAATGAGTATACTTTTTTTTTGATTGCTTCAGCCACATAACTCTATATCTCACTCAGACCATTCCATCTCCAGCATCTCCATTACTCCAAATATCTTACATCCCTGACGTCCTACAAACATCGTCTTCTAATCAACACACTCCCCTCTTAACGACCATCCAGACACACGCCACAGTAACACAGCCCCACCACCACATCCAGATAGAACCATCCATCTGCACGGTAACCGCTTCACTTGTCTCGCATATACTCCTGCTCCAGGATCTCAAAACGAGTCTGAAGTCAGTGGCTGAACTGAACAAGTCGCCTCACTCAACTCACTCGACCCGACAAACTTCTGTTTCCGTTGTCTTTGCCCAGTAAAACAAATCGCCAAGGCAAGGCCAGACCGACATGATGAAGAGTAATCAACGATTCTACCTGTACGGCAGTGCACTCCCATCCGCTCATCAATGTTGATCATGCTGCTCCTGGCCTGCAACCGCACCTGTCCCACCATTCAAAGCATCCCAGTTCATCGCAGACCAGTCCACGCCATCCATCTGGACATCTTGCAGAGACAGCCCGGGTAGATCAACACACGACCCCAGCCCCGATGATGCATAATCATCGAGCACGCCCATGTCATGAATGGGATCGTAGACATTGCCACCCATATCCGTGGATGTGACAAAACCCGCCAACCCAACCGCCACATCATCACATCGTTCCCGAGCGCCAGAAACCTCTGCCATACGCGCCAACCGCTGCCTAATAGACACCACCAGCCGCGACATCTCCATCGATGACGCAGAAGCAGCCTCGCGCGCCTCCCAAGCCTGTAGCACAAACCCCGCCAGCAGCTCAAAGAAGCGCGATCCTCCCGCCAGCAACTCATCATTCGCGTGGTAATTCTCGCTCATCACTCGCCACGCCGTCGTGGCTTGATCACCCACGGGCCGCCACTTCAGATACTGCACTGTCTGGATGTACGCGACGAACGGGAAGTAGGCGTGTACCATCCACAGGAACCCCTTTGTTAGGGGGGAGCTGACGAGCTTCGTGTTGCATTCCAGCATCCTGAGCGCGTAGGAGAGCGCTGCTTCGCGCTGCGTCTCGGCTTGGTGGAGTGCGGAGCCGGCGTACCGCGAGTGGTGCTCCATGAGGCGGAATTTCGCGATAGTCTCGCGTGTCGTCCAGAGGATTGTGAAGTGCAGTGGGTTATCGAGATCGCAGAAGTCGAGGTACTTGGCCTGGATTGTCTTCTCAAAGCGGTTTGTCTCCCCACCTTCCGTGTGGACGTCCCTGGGCAGGAGAGACGGCGCGTAGTAGCCCAGATGGAACACGGTGCGACGAACAAACTCCCCCATCTCGCTGCGCACAACGGCAAAAAGCGCGTCGGTGCTTTTTCCCTGCACACGTGGCGCCTCTTTCATGTCGTGTCGCAGATCCGAGTCATTCACGTTAAGAGGCACGCTGCAGTCCCACAGGGGCAGTAGTGATGTGGCTTGGAAGTCGGCCATTTCGCCTATTCGCGTGTCGAACAGGATGAGCGACCACCAGAGTCGTCTGCTCATTTCGGCTTCGAGGGGCGTGAGTTTGGCCAGCGCGGCTTCACTGTGGATGCCCATACGTTGCGCGATACGGACCGCAACGCCGAGCATCGAGGACAGAGACTCAGGGGTCGTGTTGGTTCTGACGGAGATCTGCCTTGATCAGAAAGCGCAGGTATATAAAGCCGATCAACGCACAAGATAAAGGTACAGCGCAGTCAAGCAGTCGCGACTCGTACACCGCAGAAACCGACTATTCAACAGCGCCTGTTGACACCCCAGATGATACGCCGCTAAAAGCTCCGACTTGTTCGTCCCAAACATTCCCCTACACTCCTCCTCACTGAGACTCGAGACGGCGGTGCAGTAGATGCCGAACATGAGCGCCTCCAGTTTCGGCGCGATGTTCAAGATGTTCCCCGCGGCTTCTATAATCTGGCCTTGCAGGCTGGGCGTATGCGTGACTTTCAACAAGGGGTTCACGTTGTCGAGATACAGCTGCCACAGCTGGAATCCCTGAACTGGCTGCGGGTGCAGCGTGTACATTGCGACGGGGGTCTGGGACCGGCCGAAGAGGAGGTGGTTGTCGTCTTCGATTGTAGCGTCCCAGGCTTGTTTGAAGACGGTTGGTTGGACGTCGTCGTCTGATGGGTCGTCGTTGTCGATCTGTTTGGACACTGTTAGACAAGACAAGACAAGACAAGACTTGTATATGTTAGGTAAGTAGGTAGGGCGGGAAATTCACCTCTTCACGCATGGCGTTGAACATACCCCTAGCATATTAATTAGCACATCCTACATCACCCCCTAGTTCTTCATGAACACATACTTCTGCTCCTGTATCTTCGGAACAGGCGTACTCGTGCCAGTCCTCTCCTCCTCCTTCTCCTCCTCTTTTCCCTCCTCCCCCCCACCCCCAGCCCCAGCCCCAAAACGCTCAACCTCAACCCCACACCGGCCCAACATCTCCTCATACCGCCGCAGACGCACAAGCATTTCTTCCTCCGGAAAACGGCGTCTCCGGCGCCGTGGGACAAGCTTTGCGGGCACGCATTGCACACGCGCTTTTACGCAGGTGGCGCAGGGGGTGTTGTGGTCGCATTTTACTTTGCGCTGTTGGCAGAGCGTGCAGGCTAGGAGGCGGTGGGGTTTTGATTTAGGGGCGGAGGTTGAGGGCTGGGGTGGCGACATTGTGGGTGTGAGGATTGGTGTAGTTGGGTTATAGGCGTGTATTGTTGAAGTTTGGTCGGCTCAGCTTGTACAGGTAGAAATGAATGTATTGATGTTTGGTTTATGGTTATTAAACATGCAAAAATGACTCATCGACTCGTCAAGGTCTGCACTGTGTGAGAGCATATAAATACTTCAACACTCCCCCATGCTCTGCACAGGGTAGGCTTCTTTGATAGGATGCTTGGATGCCTAGGTGCCTAGATGCCATTTTGGCCCAACCGGTTCAACTGGCCCAACCAGCAGAAAAGAAGGTATAAATTCTCAGTAGTAAGTGAGGCTCGAACTCGGGCTATGCCCTAACGTAACCCCTACTCAACCAACTGCGCTAACCGGGCTCATAACCTATTAAACATGCAAAAATGACTCATCGACTCGTCAAGGTCTGCACTGTGTGAGAGCATATAAATACTTCAACAATGGTACAGTGTCTTGAAAATAGTGAGTCCGGAGGCTTTACACTTGTTTTGTTAATATAAACTTTATGTACGGACTCGAATCGATTAATCAAGCTCAGGCAAGATCAATAATGAATTGGTGTTTATGGGACAGTTGTAATTGTCGATAGGCTTTCCTGTGAAGTTGTCATGGCTAGTTCGGTCATAGAATTAGTAAGCGACTTCCTATCAATCGCTTTGGAGACGACAAGTCCTCGATCCTCGATACATACCACTTTGTATTGTGGTATACTTTCTCGACTGGCATTGATGACAGACATTAAAACATCGTCGCACTCGTCTCAACAACTTCACCGTCCTTCTCTTCATCTGCTGGAGGGGATCTAACAGCACCCTCGCGCGTGCTCCTCCACTCCAACCCTGCTGCGCCGAGGAAAGCCAACGCCGTGAGAACCGCCCCAACTTTGAATACGTCCTGGAGCGCCGCATTATATGCCTCAAGAACAGCCGGCTTCATTTCCACCGGCAGCGAGCTGATCAGTCCCGTGACACCGCCAGATGTAACCAGCGACTTGTCGAACCCAGAAACTCGGGCAAGCTTGCTCAGTAACTGAACACTCAGTATATTCGTCGCTATAGGGACGCCAATCGCGCCACCTACGAGCTGCCCAAAGAACAGCAAGGCCATCCCGATGGGAACATCGCGTGACGACAGAACTGTCTGAACAGCAATGGTAGGTGTCTGCATGGCAAGACCCATGCCGAAGCCGAACACAACCTGATAGCCGATCCACTTTGCATGGCCTGTGTCGACTTCGAGTAGAACGAACAGTCCGGCTCCAATGGCCATGATGGCAGCTCCAAGAATCCCGACTGGCGTGTAGTATCCGAGCTTCTGGGTGACGGCCCCAAAGAGAATCGATGCGATTAGCATTGACAACATCAACGGAAGGAGTTTGATGCCTGCTTTCACTGCGGAGTCGCCTTTGACGGTTTGAAACCAGACCGGGAGGTAGTAGACTGTGAAGCAGGTTAGTCGTGATTGTGGCATCTGCTGGAGATTCTGTACGTACTGATGACATACATCCCGGCACCGACGAAGGACATTTGCCACAAACCTGCAACGACGCTACGTTGCTTGAGTAACCGAGGGGGGACCATTGCCGTCTTTGGAAAGTATATCTGGACAGCAACAAAGGAGACGAGCAAGATTGACGTGACAGTCAATAGTGCGATAACACGGCCGCTATCCCACTACACGCTGTCAGTCCAGAAAATGTTTATAACCGGCAGGGAAACTCACCGCATAAGCCTGACCTCCCCACTGCAGTGCCAACACCAAGCAGATCACACCAGGTACAAGGCACAAAGCGCCCAGAGGATCCAATTGCCACAACTTCTCCGTCCACGAGAGGCTAACAGTCTTCGAGTTGGGGACCTTGATCGTAAACGCCCGGACAAGCATAACCGCTCCCCCAACAGGCAGATTAACATAAAAGCACCACCGCCACGACGTATTCGACGTAAGCGCGCCGCCAACCAAAGGGCCGAGTATAATCGCAACTCCGAACACAGCGCCCAGCAGCCCATTCATCCCCGGCTGTTTCTCCAGCGGAACAACACGCGTTATCGTCACTACCTAGTCCCACGCGTCAGCAGATGAACCCCAGTTTGCGTCCCCGACACCGCAACTCACAGATCCAGCCAGAATCCCCGCCGCGCCAACTCCAGCCACTGCCCGGCCAGTGATAAACACTACCGAGCTCGGCGCCGCTCCGCACACAGCAGACCCAACTTCAAATAGCAGGATGCTTAGCAGTAGGACCGTCTTCACGTTGTACAGGGAGTAGATCTTGCCGAATAGGAGCTGCGACGCGCCGCTCGCTATTAGATACGCGCTCGCGTACCACCCGATGTCGGGGAGGGAGGTGAATTCATCGGTGATGTTGGGGATGGCCTGCTCGTATTCAATTAGCTGGCTTCTTGTGTGAACACGACTGGGTGTTCGTACGGTGGTGACGATTGTTCTGTCCAGCGCGATTAGGAACATGGCCATTAGGGAGGTGGCTGTTAGGAGGAGGATTGTTGTAAGTTGTTGTTTTTGGAATGCTTCCGAGGGGTTGGTGTCGGAGGACATATCTTGAGGGGACTTCTCGGTCAGGGGTGGGGGAGTGCTGATGCCGTGCTGGTTTGGGGATGGCGAGGTCATTGTATGTCTATTTGAATGGCGTAATTGTCGATATCTGCGCGTAGTACCAAGTACGAAGTATCACGGTGTTCTCCTTTACAGTCGTTTGCGTCGCAGTCAGATGAACCGATATTCACAATTTGTAGGTAACAAGAACGGGCGCGAGCTAGAATGAGCAAAACAATATTTTTACACACGATATCATGCACTGGTATATAAATCAAACTCATCGGAGTATACCAATTTTCCGGCACAGGCAAATGTTCATGTTCACGTGACTTAACGGACTTGATGAAAGTCCGTCTGCTAGTACGGTGTCAAGCTAGTCCGTCGAACCACTTGGTGGCCGATTTTTGTTGTAAGGAATAATTTGCGGTTGGTGCTCGATATGAGGGACGAACTGTGAATTTGATATCTGACGGACTATTGTATGTGACTTGATACTATGTGCGGCTATTTTTGCCAAACCATTTCTTCCTACTCCCAATCTGATCCAACTCATCTCCAACCCTAAAAAGTAGCTCGCTCTCCTCAGCCGTAACGTATATCGTCTCTCGTCAAACCTCGCTTTTCCCCTCCCCCATTCCCCATCCTATGCCCCTTACCATCTCCCCTCCATACCGCCCCATCGCAAGGCCAATCTCTCAGAATGTGAACTGCTCCACGGTCATCCGCCCCATCGATCACATCAAAGATCAATCATCGCATCGGTGGTTTAGTGGTATATATAACTTTAACCTAATTCTAGTGTTAAAATTCTAGGTTAGAGTTTTGTTATAGTAGACCATACGTTAAGTTAGAGTTAGAAAGAAGTTAGGTTATACTCATTTAAAACCTAACTCTAACCTAGTTCTAACTTACCTACTAACGTACTCTTACCTATTTACTAGCGTATTTACAATTCTGTACTCTAGTAACAGGTAAGATAGTAGAGACTAGAAATGTTGTTAAGTTAGCTTAAGTAGCAGAGTCTAGGTTTAGAGATCTGCTTAGGGCGGCGAGGGAAGTATAGCTAGTTGAAAGTAGAAAGTTTATATACTTGCTACAAGCAATGATATCCTCAGTTAACTACATATCTAGCAAGCTGCCTACCAGCGTCTCGGGTGTCGCATTGGTTAACTGGCTCAGGAAGTGCCCGGGTACAGTGAGACAGCCCTCGCCCAGTCCAGATCAGCGTGTTGGCTCTGGACCTCAAACGTGGATTTGATGCCGCCGTCGCGCTCAGGGAATAGATACCAGCCGATGAGGTAGTCGTGCCCTTGGTAGTCGTGGAAGCTCCAGTTGGAAGTCGACTGGGGCGTTTCGAGGAAGCACAGGCTCAGGTAGTGAATTGTTCACCACTCTTTCTCTGCTAGAAAACTCCAGAGATTGATTTGCTCTCCTGCTTGCCAATCCTCAAACATAAGGTGGCTCTTGATGATGCACAGAAGCTCCTTTTGTTTATCTGAACCTTCTTTAGCCTTCTGCATTAATCTCGAGCAAACAATTTTGTATGCTGTTTTGTGTGCTCTATGCTTGATCGTATTTCTGACTTCAAAATACATCCAACTTCTACTAGTCGCCAGATATTCAATGCGCTCTTTCGCTGACATGGGAAGTAGGACATCATCAGAGGAACCGGTTGGACCACCGCGAGTGAAGACTCGCTGCTCTATCTCGCTGGCAGGAAGCTCATAACCCTTGTTTTGTACCAGCACCGCGAGTTGTATTGGCGTGATCGGCTCAGAGAGCGTCATCATGTTCCCAGTTGAAAGATGTTTCAGTGCTTTTTGTCCGAGGAGATACTCAGCCAGATCAATGGCAAGCTTCTCCGTGAGGGATGCGTATGTGTAACTCTTGTTCTGCTTCAGCGCTTCGGTGAACATCGGTGTGAGCAACTGACTGAATATCATGCCGTCAGATATTTTGGGCCCTGTCCCTGCACTCATTCCTGGCGATCTAACCAATGCGGTGAGGCTTTTGTGCAATAGAGCCAGGTGTGTTTGGTATTTGTTTCCGAAGAGAGATGGACACAGCGTCGCGCAGCTAAGGTGTGCAAAGTCATGGAGATCCCATAGTGGGATCGTCTCTGCCAGCACGCTCTCGCTAGTTCGTTCAAAGTCTACGGCCCGAATGACCACATGCCTCTCTCCGACCGACGAGATGGCATTTGGAGGCACAAAACTGCTAGCGTGATCCACTCGTAGCCCGTCGCGTCTGATGTAGGCATGAACGGCGTAGTTTATAGCCCGAATACCTGCGGCATCAACTCGTAGGAACTCATCAATGGCTTGTGTTTCACTTGGATGAGCCTTTATAGAGGATAGGTAAATGTCGCGGGCATCGGATCGCGAAACAAGATAAATAACTCCGTAATGTTGGGCTGAAAGTACTGCTTTCCATACATCTGGCCGTGTGTTGATCGAATTACAAAGAAGATTGTCTGCACTGTTCGATTTAGATAACAGGGGCGCTAGAATTGCTCTGCATCCTTCTAGAGCATAATGCAAAAGTCTGCTCTTCATAGCTGTGATGATCTCATGTATGCGCGATGATTCGTCAAAGAGAGGATAATCCGAAATGAGGCCATCGAGCCAGCTGATAGAAGGGTGGTATGTATGACAAGTGTCAGAGAAGAGGGTAAGACTCCTAGGTGGCGACTTTGCAAGGCGAGCAGAAGTATTGATGCTTTTCGATGAAGGAGAGCATTCTACGCCCGATTGTAGCCTTTTGATCTTTTGAAAATGATGAGGGCTGTGTATCTGTGACAGCATCGAGGCTTGTTGCGTATAAGCCATCATGAAACTGGTAAGGGATAGAATGTTGGTAGTGAGTAAGTCGTTGTTCGGTGTTTTCATATGAATATATATTTTGCTATCTTTCGTGACACATATTCGGACATCGTGCATATCGGGTATCATGCATACTGAGGTATCATGCATATTGAGGCATCATGCATGCTTTGCATGTAACAGTGGACTATCTGTTATCGCGTTGGCTACTCATTAAGGTGGATGCTAAAGCAGTTGGTTGTTTTGTATTTGTTCTTTTCCGTAAGATCTACTGTTTTGGCGGTGACCAGAGTCTTGTGAAGAGCACGTTACATGTTGCAACTACCAGTGATAGCTTAAGCATCCTGCCTCTGGCATTACAAAACGGACAATATATCTTTATCGATTCTCCCTGCAATCTTGTGATATCACATGCACCCTAAACACCCCTGTGGTTCGAGCCCAATATCTGACACCAAAGTAACCTTAACTAGCTTTTTCAACGGGGATTCATACTTCTCTAGATTCGGCCTTTTACACCACTATGTGCTCTGCGACATTTCTTGAACCAGTTATTTGATCGATCAGTCTTGTTAACCCAGAACTCGAAGTCGTCTCTAGTGTAGCACCGAACGCAAGCGCAGTTTCCTCGCAAAAAACAGCCATATGAACGTCTTTGTCCGTAAGGATCGAATCAGAATGAGTGGTCCAACGAATAAAGACTTGATTGTATATCTAAGTGGGTCAACTACTAAGCTGAGTCTGATTACTGTCGACATCACTTACATTCGACCACTCCGGATGATGTTTGCTCGCTACTGCTTTGGCCGCCACCGCGTCCATGAACTGCTTCGCAGACATCAGAACATGAAACAGCTAAAACGTGACATCAATACGGAAGTCTATTTCTGCGCCTACTCACCCATGTTTTTTTGAACGTCGGAAAGCTAATCTTGGCTTCCAGAGATGCACCATCGTTGCTGACCCGCCACCTTCCTGCCGAATTAGCAATTAAGTGGTCAACCTGGCTCTGCAAGGTTATCTTCAGCTCAGCTGGGATGGAGGTGGAGGAGGACATGGTCCAGAGTCTTAGGAAGGAAGAGCGGTGTGCTGGAGGAATACTGTAGTAAGATCGTTTAGGTTTGTATCATTCCATAACACTTTTAGTTCAACAGTCAAGTTTACCAACCTAGCCCAGTCCGGCATCTTCTTAAGAGAGTTTTGAGTGCGTCCCGCACGAGTCGAATAGATTGCCGGGGCACGGGGATTTGAGCCGTTGCGTGCAAGCCCCATTTTCTAATCATTATGCAACGTTACAAAGTTTAGTTATGCACTGTGGTTCTTCCGGGGGGGTTCGGCAACCCTATTGGGCCCCACTTTATGGATTTGCTGAAATCTCAGAGGGGTACCACAGTATCGTTCCCAACTTATGTTCCCAGTCTAGACCATAAATCTTAGCTAGATCTGTGGTACTTCTCGTCCTCTAACACTCATCACAACTGTTTGACAATCTTCAAGAAGCACACCTATTCCTCCCATCGCAGACTTCTTTCTGCCATAATGCTCACTAGTTCCTCCTCTCCTGAGGAGATATTGGCCCTCGTTAAACTCATAAACCAATCATTATGTTCTCTCACAAGTGGAGATACTTTTGCATCCAATATCTCGCGGTGTGAACTGGTATCAGCCGCCGAAAGACTCGTACTTGCAGCGCGCAGTCCAGAGGAGAACCTTTTTGCTATTGCACAACAGGTGATCACTCCTTACACATTCAAACGTCACCGAAACGGTATGGTATTAACATGGCATGTGCAGCCAGCCCAAAACGCTGCTCTTCGATGTGCGATCGCGCTCGGTATACCCTCATTACTACCCCTCGATGGAAGCCCTCTTAGCACTGACGAGCTGGGATTATCAACAGGGGCAGAGAAGAACTTGCTGAGTATGTATCATTATGTTCACTGTTGGCTTATTTCATCACCAGAGTGAACATCTCTAACGCAACCCATTAGAACGCCTATTGCAAGCATGTGCGAGTACTTCCCTTATAGCCCAAACATCCGAGCAGCACTATGCGCATAGTGCCATCTCCCGCGCGCTGATCTCATCTGCAAACCGTGACTTGATAACCCTGATGTACGATTACAATGGCCGCGCTATCTTCGCTCTCCCCGAGTTTCTCAAAAGCCGACAATGGCAAGACCCAGGAACTTATGAGCACTGTGCTTTCATGTTCGGATCGCGCACCGAATTGCCTATGTGGGAGTATCGCGACCAAAACGAAGACTGCAGGAAAGTGTTTGACTCAGGAATGCGGAGTGAGATTGTGGCGAGCTTATCGACAGAGAAGAGCAGCGGGCCATTTGCATTCGGCGAAGAACTTGGACACGAGGCAATCGAAGATGGGGTTACCATCATTGATCTTGGTGGTGGCCGGGGCCAGGCTCTTGAGCAGATCCGCGCGGATCATCCAGAGCTAAAAGGACGGTTTGTGCTCCTCGATCTAAAACCGGTTATCGACAGAGCTATAGAAATCGGATTACCTTCCTGGATAGAGCCAGTAGTTGGATCCTTTTTCGAGAGTCTGCCTATCCGCGGTACGTCTCACCTGCATCAAGATTAGTGACACAATAGGCTTACGCTTATATTTTTTAGGAGCCCAAATGTATTTTATTCGCCGCACACTGCACAACTGGGGCGACGAGCCTTGTCGGATCATCCTGCGTAACGTCGCTGCTGCCATGACTCCAGGATTTTCACGCCTGATCATCACCGATATGGTCGTGGACAATGTAGGTGCGGCTCGAGAAATGGCTTGGGAGGATCTCAACATGATGACCATTGGTGGAATTGAACGTACAGAGAGGCAGTGGCGTGATTTGCTTGGCGATTGCGGTTTCAAAATTCATAAGATATGGAGGAACAGCGCAGTTGAGCATGCAGTCATTGATGCAAGGGTAAAGTGAATGCTTGCCATGACTGTTTGAAACATTGTTACATAATCCCGAATAGTATTGAGAAGAAGACTTGCAACAGAGCTGATAATAATTTACACGATGCAACCCTTGTTTACATGAAGTTGTATTCGGCCCCACCTCGAGTTGCACTAGACCTTCTTTAAACCTCTCCTGGCTGTGCCACCTTCAGCAGGCCATTTTCCATCAAACCAAAGTTTAGCGGTATCAGTTTTCGTGGCACAGTGCAACGTGTTCGCTGCAAGACCCGGCTTTTCATAGAAAACAGTGGATTTGAAGGATTGGGGCTATCTAGAATAGGCAGCCTATCAATGAATGTCTCGTCAAGCAACTGACAGGTTCCTCGATTGTCGCAGAAATTCTCTGGGCTAGGTATATGAGGTATTGGGCGGGGGAAACGTGTAGTATTCATTCAGATACATTCTACATTGTCATGATATCTCAGGTCGTGGTATTTCGTAAGCAATACTACAGCGATGAAGGCCCAACCACAAGCAACACCTGAGCTGGACTGAACCCGTACATTCCCAGTAAATGGTAAACCAAGCCACGTTCCTCGCACATTTTCCTTGTCTAACTTGATGTAGGAGCTTTGAACTTGTTTTGCTTGGCCAGAAATGTCAATAGAAACAACGCACCGGCACATGCAAACATTAACCACCAGCCGTTACGCATACTCTCTGCATAGGCGGCGATTATATCCTTCCTCAACTCTGAAGAGTAACCATGCTTGATGGACTGCACGTCTTGTAAAATGTCGGTAATTTGAGCAGGGGTTAGTGTGAGGATTGCGAGAGACGCTCGAAGTTTGTTGATGTACACTGCCGCAAAAAAGGCGACGCCGAAAATATCTCCAACTGTCATGACGAAGATGACGAGACCGGTGACAATGCCGATGAGATGCGGTTGGGTGGCGACCTGGGCAGTAAGAAGCAGTCCGGACATGGCCGCGCCTTGTCCCATTCCTAAGACTATAAGGAGAACAACAGCCTCAGCGCGACTCGTGTGTACATTCCAGCGGGCCATGAGACCGCTTGTAAGTGTCATCAAAGCAGCCCCAACTTGAGCATTGATGAGGCTCAATTCGTACCGTGACGTGATGAAAGCCGCAATAGGGTTGCCTACCCCAAGGCCCAGCATCATAGGCAGTAGGCCAACTCCAGATATAGTGGCTGAGTCTCCAAACACGAGTTGAAAGAACTGCGGAATGTAGTACATGAGGCCAATGAGATTGGCCCCAAAGAAGAACTCTGCAGCCGTGATAGCAAGTACGGTATGGCTGCGGAATAGCGACGGATCTATCAGAGGATCGCGCACACGATGTTCGATAACGATGAAGAGGACCAGAAGCACGAACCCCCCGATAAGGCAGCCCACTACCTGCCCGTCACTCCAAGCAAATGTGTTGCCACCCCAAGAGACGCCGAGGAGGATACAGACCGTTCCGCCCACCAGGACGAGAATGCCGAGATAGTCTAGCTGGAGAAAGCTAGTTGTAAACGTATCCCTTGAGGTCTTGGGCAGCTTCAGGAAGCAGAGGGAGATGGCTAAGCTGATCGGCGAGATGCAGAGGTTAATGTAAAAACACCACCTCCATGAAGCGTACCTGAGCAAGGTTAGAATCTTGAAACAATGCCTAGGGAAAACGTACTGAGAAAAAACACCTCCAAGCAGAGGCCCGGCAACATCTGCTACGACCCAAATAAGACCAGTGATAGAGAGATACTTGCCCACATCCTTCAACGGGACAAGATCGGTAACAATGACCTGCGAAGTGATCAATATAACATGACATTGCAAGTAAAATTCTCAAAAGTAAGCGCTTACGTTGACCAGGCCATAGATGCCACCCCCGCCAATTCCTTGAATAACTCGTGACGCAACGAGCATTTTCATGCTTTTAGAGCCGCCACAGAGTCCACTACCAAGGATAAAGATAAGAGTGGCAATGTTAAACATGATATCATTGCCAAATATGCTGCCAAGCTTAGAATAGATTGGCAACACTAGGGCGAGGGAGACGAGAAAGCCAGTGGCAAGCCACGCAGAGTTTTTGTATTCATGAAACTCGGACGCGATGGTTGGAACGGCCGTGGCAACGATGTTGAAATCGATGGCCACTAACAGCATACCCAAATTCAGACTACAAGTACACTATTAGGCCAGTATCGCATCATTCATGAACAAAAGGAGCATACCCGAAGAAGACACTCCAGAACTGTTTCTTCCCGAGAGAGACTTTGGCACCAGGCAGATAGCCTTCCGATCCGGCTTCGTCAATGTCACCTGTGTCTGGGGAGGCGGTAGACTGTAGCGAAGCAGATTTTTCAGCATGACTTGCCTCCGCTTGTGCTACGGTGTGAGACGAAGGAGTCTTGTCCATGTCGTAGTGTTGGAAGAGGTATGTTGATGTGATAGTTCGCCAAAGGTGAGGAAATGGAAAGTACAGGCAAAGTGTTCAGGCAATAGGGAATATGTGACAAAGAGGTGCCTAGTGGATGATAAGGGTATGCTAAGTCGCTCGCGCCCCGCCCCATGCAACCCGACCCGCTACCCGCAGCGAGGGTGAAAGTATCAGCTTGTGAGGCCCTGCATGAAGCATAGCAAGGATGAGCCCGATAGCGGTAATGCAGCCGTTAGCCCTCGGTGGTACCCGCGTTAGGCACTAGCGATATGAGAAAAGAGACCTGGGCGACAACAAAGCGCTATGATCGTGGTGTTGGTGACTAGGCTTGAAGTAGCAGGCAAAAGACATAGCCAAGAAATCTTGGATCGTGCGAGGATGTAAATACCTACCCGAGCGCCGCACGTCCCTCGCAGGGTCGCGTGGGAGGGATGTCACACTGCATAAGATAAGGCCGCCCTTACGGCAGCTGAAACTGCTACAACAATGGAGCAGAGTTTTCAAGATCATCGCAGGTAAGGCCAGATGCGCCGTTAGATAAAGCAAGATTAGATTGTACCCATTGTCAGCTGAGTAAAAACTCGCATTTGAGGGTTGTAATCTATCTACTGTCTCCTACACAAACTTGCCTCCTACTAGTACAAGTTAGAGCGGTCCAGTTTTCACGGTACTAACGCGGCCATTGTACATGATGTTTTGCCTGCTGCCCAGTGTTCTTTTCCTCCTTGGGTTTCTAGCGCCGTGTCCTTGTATTACTTGCATAACTACTGACTGTTTCATGCAGCTAGACGGCCCGCAAATTTAGTGTTGATCTAGTGTTTATTCGGCTCGCGCCGCGTCCCTGTACTTAAACGACCATTCAGCTTCATGTTCTATCTATCCATTTCCACCTCTCTCCGCATACCGCTATCTAGATGCCTTCCAACCATGAATTGGAATCAGCCGCTGGCTCCTCCCAGCATGAAGCACCCGTTATCACACTGCTATCTTCCAACTCCACAATTCAATCTCTCTTTCCCACTTTTCTCGACTCGTCCATAACCGAAGCGACTATGCATCAGGTCGTTCAATCCATGACGGTCGAGCTGGTAGTTGCCGCCAAGAAAGAGGATCCATCCTTCAACAGCATCCCAGTCACTCTAGTCCCAATCCTTCGTGGGGCTCTTCCAATGTACGTGGCCGCCTCACAGCATTTCGCCGATCCTTTTTGCGTCCTCGTACGCGGCTTTCGGGCCCAGGAAAAGTCATCCGTCAGAATTGACTGGCTTGGACGACGCCCAATCCCGCTGGTTCCCAAGAACGGGCACATCGTATTACTCGACACTGTTATCGCGACCGGCGGCACCATTTTAAAGATTTGTGACGAGCTCATGGCGATAAGCGGCTCAGCAGAAAGGCATGTCACCATCCTGTCATGTTATGTTTCGCCTATTGGACTCGCAGCAGTGGCAAAACATCCCCTAGTCAGAAACGTTATCGTAGCCGCGACTGCGGAGAGAGTGGACGAGCATGGCTATGTTGTGCCGTACCCTGGCGATGTAGGAGACAAACTATTTGGAAGGGCCGAAGCAAGGAATTAAGCAAATGAATAGAAAACTACTAACGTACCTCCTGGGTCAACGGGCTACCTAGGTTAACGAGCCACTTTTGCCAAAACTACACCAAAACTCAACACTTGATTAACATTTCTAGGCTTCTTTACTAGATAGGAGTTCTAAGGATGTTATTCTTAAAAGGTTTATATAACGTACCTTACAGGTAGTTAGTATAGATAGGTAATTAGTATACTTCTGCCAAGACTCTATAAAACTACTACTCTATTATAGCTTATATTAGTATGAGTGAACTATTCAAGAAATAGTTTTGAATTAATACTACGTTATATCTAGTTCTAATCTGTAAAATATCAATATTAATATATGAACTTATTATTACATTTATTTCTTTCGCGTTAATTAAAACCTTCACAATATAGCTAATTATAAATATTAGTTATATATATGTATTTTAATTATTTACTAGTCTTTTTTGCCTGTTGACGTGTTAGTTCCAGCAAGATCGTGCATGCGTGCTATGGTTCCTCGCTGCTAGAAGATTTCTCTTTGCCGTGCTATATCGTACAGTGTTGCCAGATAGTGATATGCTGGACAAGACATTCGCGTGTGTTTGTTGTAGACATTCTTCGAGCTCCCACTAAAGGGGACTAGAAAGAGCCGACCTGTACTGTTAGCAGTTGAGAAGTGATGCTAAGAATGTGAGTACGAGTGTTAGCTGGCTGGAAAACGAGTGTGAGTAAAATTCATCTGCGAACAAGCCAGAAGATCGCGGGGATACAAAAGGGTAGATTTCAAATGAACGGTATGCTCCTAGATAGCTTCAGACACTGCTCTACAAGCACTCTGCTCTTACATTCCTCTTCCTACGTCCTCCTTCTAAAGTTTATATCCTAGTGATATATTTGTTGAATGGCTCAGTGAGAACTTCGGGCTGGCTCGGAACGACTACATGAGCGGTGAGTGGTTCGGGAGTGCCTTTTGTTGGTCGTTGGTTGGTTAATTGGTTGCTTGGTTGTAGAATATGTAAAATGGCTGGCGAAAACGAATGTAGGAATACGAAAGGTGTCCAGGGAAAAGACCGTAGTCGCCAAAAGGCTTGTGGTGAGACTGAAGTGAAAAGCATAGTGAAGGTCGGAATAAATGACGCAATTTGTGAGACGGCGATGATATGAGCGTGGGGGTCGGAATAACGAGAGAAACATGTCCCAAGGAAGGTGGTAGTAGAGAACTAGTGAAGACTCATCGTTCAACCACGACACATGATCGAATCGCTCACCCAGTGATCTGGTCTGTCGCGCTGTCAAATTCATCCTCACTCGCGTCCTCCTCTTCATCGAGCTCAATCGGCGCCTTGATCGGCTTCGGCTTCATGTTTCCAAGGATGGCCAAAATGACAAGCCTGGCACCCGGCGAATGCTTAGCTTTTAGATGAGCAAGTTCCTTGCCTGCCATTTTGAACACAAACGACTGCTTATTAGGCCAATCGTATTTCGCATACAAGACCGAGGCTTTGAGTTGAGCCCACAGTGATGAATGGGGGTCAGTGTAGGGCTCGAGCCAGGGCCTGACTTCAGGGTCAGAGGAATGGATAGGTTGGATGGCGAGGTATTTTTCGTAACATTCCTTTACAGGGGAGATACTCTTCTCCTTTTTGCTATCCTTGTGAAAACCATTGGTCCACACGGCGTAGATAGGTATTAGGCTCTCTCTGATGGTGCGTAGCACCTCGTCTATGACCGGGTGCTGTTTGCTTTTCAGGTTTTTGTACATGTACAGAAGATCTTCATCCACCTCGATGCTTTTTGAACATTCATCTTTGACCAGGTTCATGGTTTCGATGTTGTGCGCTCGGAGGACCCCAAAGTAAAGATAGTCAAGCACCCGATCGGATTTGTGTCGGTAATTCTTGGCTCGGACCTTTTCAACATCGCTCGTTTCTTTTGCAGCAAGAGATTCCCCCATCGCAGCCTTGTATGCTGGTTTCTTCGGGGGTTCTATCTTCAGAGTGCACTTCACGAAGCGATCCAAGTCAGCCTGCATGAAAGTATATCCCTGTTTGATTGCGTCGACGAGAAGATCGTGTATGTCGAAAAGCTGCTCCAGCACAGCCGAAAACAGGCGGTTCTCTCTGTAGACCTGATTATCGGCCATGACTGTCACCATACCAAGCAATGAAGGGTTGTCTCGAAACTCGAAGGCCTCTCGAAGAAGAGCGTCCACATCGTCCAAATCCGTCGTATCCATTACGTCCCCAAGCTTCCGGGTGTCCTTTTTAATGCCATATTTGGCGGGGTCTGGTGACGTGACCGGTGCTGGAGCATTCTTGAAGGGGTCAACTAGCTTGGGTTCCCAGCATACCCAGAACATGTCTCCATCGTAGTCACCGCCTTGCAGTTTGCCTGCCAATGGATATTCGCCCCTCGATGGAAACACAATGACGTCAACGAGGTGGGATAATGCTGGATGTATCACAGCATGCACCTTCTGTATGTCAGAATGTCGACAGGCTGGTTGGCGCGCAACAAGAACATCCATATCTCTGAGGCAGAGGTATTGCTCGTCCGCTAGCTGATCAAGGAAATGTCTCGAAAAATGGACATGCACCTCCCCAGGCTTCAAGACTCCAAACGGGTCAGCCACTCCATAACGGAAGGTAGATTTTGGAAGGGGAGTACGCAATTTCGACTCTTGTGAAATCTGCTTAGTTTGGATAAACCGTCCAAGAGTTTGCGCAAGGAACTCGGATTTGACAGGGGAGAACCCTGACTCAAGCATAAGCTTCAACTTTTCCTCTAGAGAAACAGGTAACGCGGCTTCCCAAAGTGTGTCACCAGAACCCCTAGTTTTCGCACTGTTTTTGTGCACCCATTCGTACGTCTTCGTTGGGCACTGGAGTATTTCGAGCAATTGTTTCCTCTCCGCATCGAGGTGTTCAGTCATAAATTCAGCGATGACATTTCCGGGAACTCCTCTGTCAACCATGATTTGGATGAACGATATGTGAAGCTCCGATGGGGTAGGCGGGGAGCTATAGTTAGAGACCTCGAACGTTAGACGATGGGGGTCGAAGGCGCCGTCGTCATTCATGTCTTCAGGGTGTGGATCAAACTTCAGCTGGCTTTTGCTGATTTGGATCCAAACAGCTGTATGCTCCGGATCTTTCGTATATGATTCGGCGCTGATCATCCACAGTCCCTTTGCCCCTCCGATGCGTCCCTGAAAGGCGCTAGGCATCAACGTTTCAGTCGACTTAGTAGCTTCCTTATAGATCTTCCAAATCAGTTTTGCAGCGCCTACAGATATGACGGCACAGCCGTCGTTCATGACTTGATTTTTTGGAACACTTTTCCAACGAAGTCTTCTGTCGTTGAACTGCGTCGTCTCCCGTTCCCCGTTTGACATGATGTCATCTACAAAACGAATCGACGACGGCAGAAACATCAGAGTCGAAACCGTTCGAGAAAGGCCCAAATCAAATCGAGCAAATGCTTTCAGGAAGGTTTGGTTCTCGTTGTGGGCAAACGGCAAGAACCAATTGAGCATCTCACCGATAGTATGCGGTTGGTCGATTCCACAACCGTCAACGGCAAACAATACTAGTCTTTTGTCGTACAACGCCTCTTGTTTCTTGGCGTTTGATTTTCTCTTGAGTGATTCGACATGAAACACCCTCCATTTCCGTCCTAAAAACGAGTGCTCGGTAAGCAACCATGTCTTCCAACGTTCTTGGATATACTTCATCTCTGCCGCATTGAAGCGACTCGCTTTAGAAGCCCAAACAGGAGCCTGAAGATACAGAAATCGATCCGATCCGAACTTCCTCTGGAAACGACACGACGCATCCTTTTGCACAGGTTGAAGCTGAAGATTGAACACCGGCCCAGATCGCTTGGAATTCAGTGTGATTTGTCCCTTGAAGGTGAACCCATCAAATTGACGTTTTCGGGCTTGCCACAGGCCGCTCGGCTCCCGCAATCGAACATGCGAAATTTTTGGATGGGTCTGAATAGATGCCCAAAACGTGTCTGGGTCAGCCTTGGATGATGAAATATCCACTTTGCGCATAAGGTCTCCAATGGGAATGGAGTGTTGGAGAGCTATGCGTTGACCAATGAAAGCTAGAAAATAGGGCACAGATTTCAGGTCATCTGGAAGATCATCAACGAACAGACCCTGCTTGGGTATATCTCTGATGTAGTGTGACACACGGGACGGAGAATCCACTGGGGTGGGAGCTCCCGGACGGACCGCACGAGATGGCGTCGTACCAACCGACGAACTTCTGGGTCGAAGAATCGGTTGATCTGGGGAAGTGATCTTACCCGCAGCTGGAAAAGAAGTAGTGGTTCCGGGTGGTTGACGGTCAAAAAGTTTCGACTTAGCCGGTGAACGATACCCCGATGTACCGTCCAGCTTTGAGGCAGTGTCGACAGGCGGTCGCAAGAGAGGAGGAAAGGCTGGAATGTGTTCAACCTCAGCTCTACACGATGCATCTATAAGACCATCCTCATCTACAGATCCGAAAGTCGATGTACTTTCTCGATTATCCTGGGAAGAAATTCGTGCGAGTTGCTCCTGCTTGAGTACCTCGAACTCAAGCTTCATTGATAGATTCACTATGTCGTTATCATCCAATGAGCCCATTGTTGTTGAACTCGTTCTCGTCATCCCAGGGCGTTGCAGATCATCTACACCGTAGTTTGAGGTGAAGGAGGTGTTGACTGTGTCTGCCTGTGTCTGCTGGGAGGAAGAGACGGTGTTCGTATTGAACGATGTATTGACTGAGGAGGAGATGGACGGGGCAGCATGAAAGGAACGCGCCATTTCACGTGTTGGCTTCTTGAATGCTGGAGGAGAGGGATGTTTCGGAGCAATACAGGGTTTCGAAGATCCTGGTGCTGTGAACTTGATGGCGGGTTGTTTTCCTCTCGAGATTTTGGACAGTTTGGGAGACTTTTCAGAGTCATTCGAGCTATCCGAAGGTCGTTTCCTAGCAGTGGGTCCTAAAGAAAAACGCGGACTTGCCTGTACCCGCCTCTGTGCTGATCGCGAAGACACGGTCGGTGATGGCGGTGTGACGTAGCCATCATCGTCGTTGTTGTTGTCGTCCTCATCGGTAGGCGAGCCTGGATCGAAGGTAGTTGCGAGTTGGAGATGGGGTTGTGGCTCAGCCTGTCCCGTTCGATAGCCTTGAAAGATATCTGCGGACCGAGATGGCTGGCTTGCTGCTGTCTTGTTAGTAAACGTGAAAGGTCCGAACTTCGTGGGTCCTCAGCGACAGTGGATACATCCCCCAAGATTTGTGTAAAATGAGGCAAGAAGTAAAGTGGGCGGGGAAAAGGGTGGAAGACTTGATCGGGTCGCTTCAATAGACAAAAGCCGAGGCCAAATAAGGCTCGACGAGTACATAATACATGGACTCGTACTGCAAATGTTACAGGTGATGTGGTTTACGCGGTTTCGGCCTTGATATTTGACGTACGCGCTGTGTATGATCATGTGAGAGAAAACTAGACCATTGGAAACTTACATAGCGGCGACTTCATGTTATTCAGCGGTTTGTTCCTTGCGCTTACTGGTGTTGCGATCTTTGGACCACCAGGTGACTGCGGCAACAAGCTCTTCAGTTTACCATGCAGCAATTCCAGACGTGCTTCAGGTCGAAGGAAAGGTCCTGATTGCTCGAAGATGGCTAAAGCGTCGTTAAGACCACCACGATTCGAGTAAAACAAGTATTGTATCGCGCGGCATGTTTTGTCTGCAATGGTACGGCTTTGTGCGGGTGATCGCCCGTCTTGAACCTTCAGACCAAGCTGCCACTTCGACTCGAGCGAGCGAATGAGGTCGGCAAGTGCAGCTCCAGATTTTGGGTGGTGTGGAGTGCGCGGTACCGACGCGGGTAAGGCTGGCCCAGGGCGATTACCCGCACCGCCTCTGCCGTTCCCTTGCAGACGAGGGGACCGTCGCATAACTCCAAGGCCATGCAACTAATGCCGAAAACAATTCAAAAGGTCAAGCAACGTCAAAAAGAATGTCAAAAGAAGTGACAACAGAAGCGATTGAGAGGGAATACGGAGGCAGGCCCGGGAAGGCTGAGAATATGTGCCTGAGGCTGTAGTTGCTCCGTGCGCTCCCCCACAAACACGTCTGCGCGCTTTCTCGCGCCATCACGGGGGATGCACGGGCGTTTGCTGCATCTCAAAAGTCATTCGAATCTGTCCAGACAAGATTCATCTACCGACTCTGCAATGTGGCGTGACAGTAAATCCCAGCTCTCTGCTCGCAATACTGCAGTTGTGTATGACAAGACGGCTTGTCTCAGGCGTGTCAAATAATAATGGGCAGCCAACTGGTATGTCACGTTGAAATATCATGATACAACATTCAAGAAGGTCGTGTAGATTCGTATGCTTTTCGCACCACGGCAAATATCCGATCATGCAATAGGTATTCGTAAATTCAATGAAACCCCGCTTTCCCCCACATGCGCCTCGTCTCCATATTTAGACCTTCTCCTCCTTAAGCCCGTGCTTCCAGACGGTGATGTAGGGAGTGGTGCCGTCCTCGCGGTAGTTGAGGAGAATGACCATGGCATCGGGGTCCATGGACTCGCCAGTGTAGAACTCGTAGTCCTTGAAGTTGCCGATGATCTTCTTAGCGAAAGCCTGGGCACCCTTCTCGAAGGCCTCGACCTGGTCCGGGTTCTTCTCCTGGAGATGCGCCTTGACCTTCTTCATGTAGCCTGTACCATGTCAGTTGCGTCGGGCGTGAACAGTTCGAATGAGATGCGCGCACCCTTAAGGTAAGCAAGATAGCCCTTCTTGTCGAAGCCAGTCTCGTTCATGCGGAAAGAGTGGATGACATCGATGACAGTCGCTTGGGAGTCCTCGGCACCCTCCTCGGCCTCCTCAGCGGACGCGTTGGCACCGGTATCTGGCACATGGTTAGGGCGTGGAGGGGCTAGATCTGCAGCGAGACGCACCGAATGTCTCGCCTCCAACTGTGATCCTGGCGCAGTCGGCCTCGTAGGCAACGCCGTCAATCTCCTTCAGGTCATACGAGTCGGAGATGATCTCGTCGCCGGAAATAACGTCCTGCACAGGTGTGTCAGCACAGCACGGTCAGAGCATCGAGAGGGGCAGCATGGAAAAGCATCATGGCGCCCAAAAGAGAAGGTGGGGCAGTTGCGCGGGTGGGCGCACGCAGGCGAAGAACGCACCTTGAAGATAATCATGGTGAAGAGCGGGTGTGTGTTGGACGTGTAGTGAAGGAATGGAAGAGGCCGAGTTGAATTCTTGAACGATGGGGGCGGGCGACTACGAGGGGTTGGTGGGGTTCGAATTTTGATAGAGACTAAGCCGGAAGCAACGGCCTAGCGACGGCTGGAACCAAGGGTCGCGAGCTGACTAAGTATCGCCGCCACCCAGTCGCGCACGTACAAAAATACCGACGCTCGTATCAAGCCGGGGCCAGGAGGCGAATGTTGACGGCCTTGTTTCGGCGGACCAGAAATGTCATGATGCGCCGTCGTCTCCTGTAGCCTGAGTACATCACCACTCTCACACGACACGCCTGCTCCTCGCTCTGCCCACCTCAGCCTCTCCTTATTGAGCCCGCCCACCCGCCTACCTGTGTCGCCCTGATCTGCCCCTCGGCTCCTACACGGCACCCGCTAATTGCCTCGCGCCTTCTCCCTGAACATCCATCGTCTCGCTGATCCGCGGCATCCGGCCTTGTTGATCCGCCACCCGTCCAGCACGACTGCACGCCCGACGTCTGCGACACACCACGACCACACACCCGCCGCCTGGCTGCTCGCAACCCTCCGCATCTCGCAAAGCGTCCTTAGTCATCCGCCTGCGACCCTGCTCGACCAGTCACGCCACAAGATGGCAACCGCGAACATGAAATACCACGTCCCTCCGCTGCCAGAATACACCCTCAAGCCCCTCCCACGACTCGTCTCCTGGGCTCCCGACGCCGTCATACAGGCTGCGCTGCCGTTCATCGCGTACTGGGCCGTTTCATTGTTTTTCCACGTCATCGACGTATACGACCTATTCCCACAGTACAGGCTGCACACGCCGGCAGAGGTTCTCAAGCGCAACCACGTGTCGCGTTACGAAGTTCTGCGCGACGTCATACTCCAGCAGGTTATCCAGACAATAGCAGCCCTCGGGCTCTCCTACTTCGACGAGCCGCTCACGACAGGCACGGCAGACTACGATGTGGCCTGGTACGCGCAGAAGATCAGAGTCGCCCAGCGCGCTGTCCCGTCTATCCTGACCATGGCCGGACTGGATACCACCGCATTGGCCTCGAAGCTGTCCGCCTCGCAGCCCTCGCTCGCCTCAGTCGTCATGGGAGGAAGCTACCCGGGTCTGTCACAGACGACGACAATCGCTGGACTGGAGACCATGGTCCCTGCATTTGCCTCCTGGGAGCTCACAGCTGCCAGCTTTGTGTACTGGTACGCTATTCCAGCACTTCAATTCGCTGCTGCTATTGTCATCATCGATGCGTGGGAGTACATGCTACACCGCGCCATGCACATGAACAAGTGGCTGTATGGTAAGTTGGACATGCATAATTTCTCTCTCGTTTGCTCGATCGTAGACTGACCATAATAGTGACCTTCCACTCGCGTCACCATCGCCTTTACGTCCCATATGCATACGGTGCTCTGTATAACCACCCACTCGAAGGCTTCGCTCTGGATACCCTGGGTGCTGGTCTCGGCTACCTTCTCACCGGAATGACGATGCGCCAATCCATGTGGTTCTTTACCTGCTCCACCATGAAAACCGTTCTTGACCACGGCGGTTACGCGTTCCCCTTCGACCCTATCCACTTCATCTTCCCGAACAACGCCGCGTACCACGACATCCACCACCAAAGCTGGGGCATCAAGACCAACTTTTCGCAGCCATTCTTCATCTATTTGGACAGGCTTGGCGGAACCATGTACAAGGGCGACACGGCTGCCAAGTACGAGCGTTCGCGCCAGACCGCTCAGCTAAAGTTTGACCAAGAGAAAGAGAACGAGGCACAGGCAGCACCTGCAGAGTCTGCCATGGCTCCTGCATCAGCAAACGAGGAAACCATCCTACCACAAGGAGTCTCAACACCACGCATGTCGCGCAAGAAGGCACTCAGCATTTCTTCATCGGCTGGCAACTTCAAGGATTTGACAAACATGGTCAACCAGAACCTCCACGGTCGAAGAGCAAACGTTTTGGGGTTGGAAAGCTCGCGGTGAAGGCAAAGATTGAACCTACTAGAAAAAGATCCATGTACAGAGTACAACTGTTTACGATGGGTAATGTATAGTCTCGTGTGTACCACTACCGAAAGCGTTTGATCGATTCATTTCTTTGCACCATTTCGACCATTCGAATCTTCTGGTCGTTTTGGATTCTTTTGCTATCTACCCAAGGTGCTATCCTGGGTTAATATCTCATTGTTGTGGCTATGAGGCCATCGCTCGTTTCGAACTTTAAGGCAATGGGAATGGCGTTTGGGAGGTTGGGTCGTGGTAAAGAACATGAACCTTATTCTTCGTTAGGCTTTCTAGTCAATGGCAATCACATTTACACTACATTCACACTCACCGTCTTCATTGTCACTGTGCGGCTTACTTTGACAATCACCAGGCTCGTCGGTTCAATCTCTATCCACGATTTTCCTCGAACCATCCACTCTATCCCATCACAATGCGTTACACGCTCACAACAACGTCGCCACACAGCGCCACGTCTAGAATCATCACCACCATGCTCCGCGGCCTCTATATCCTGCCCGACCAGCCCCAGCCCACACCCAAACCCCCCACCTCAACCAATCCACAATGCCACTATTCCGCAAAATGGAAACCCGCCGTCTCGAAAACACCGACATGAAGAAACTCGTCCGCACCCTCCGCGGCGTCCCCTCCCCCTACACCCTCAGCAACGAAGCGCACTACCGCAAACACGCAAAACACGACATCAAATCCCTGCCCCTCAAACTACGCACCCTAAACCAGCACTTATCAACACGGGACACACATCTCTGCGACACACACAAACACCTCGACCACAACCTCATCAAGGACATCTGGTCGTGGATGCGCCACGAACTCGACGGCGCAATCGGATGCTTCCTGTACCCTGTCATCATGTGCAATGCGCTGACGCCCGCTCAGGAGCTGCGGGCCCGCCAGCTGGAACCCGTGCTGGAAATGTGGCGCCAGGACTTCAAAATTGAGACGTCTGCGCCGCCGGGCCGCTCGCCGATCCGCAACGACTCGAAGTGGCAGACACAGCACGATGGGTGTGCGGCGTGCATGCTTGCGCGCATCGGGTCGGACGAAGACGTGCTGTTTGCCCTGTTCGCGGGCATGGCGGGCAGAATGCGCAGACAGCGTGGCAGTCACAGTCACAGGAGAGAAGGCCGCCACGGGGGAGAAGACCGCGAGCGCATCGAGTTTCGCGCGCTGAAGAGCAAACGCCTTCGTTTCGTGCGCTACTGGATTATGGCGTATGGGGATGGGGAGCGGCGGGCGTGGGACGCTTGGCAGTTTGGACAGGAGCTTAAGCGCGCGAGGAAGAAATGGAGACGTGGGGGGTGTTGTGAGGGGTCTGTTTATCCGCCGTGGTCGGAAGTTACGAATCCTACGGCGGGTGGGGGGGATGGCGGTGAGTCGTTTAAAGATGTTCGTGGGCCGGTTCATGACGACGAGGAGGTGTTCAATCCTGGCGTTGACATCAGCGAGCCATTCAACCCGAAAGACTGGTCACGAAAAGTCGACGATGACGCGAAACTAGGTCCGCTACCTCGACCATACGGTCTTGAGCCCACGACGCCCGCGGAGAAAGTCGGGTTCGACATTCCAAGTCGAAGGGAGAAAAGCCTACACGAGCCGTCTTCGAGTTCGACGTTACGAACAGACAGCGACACGCAGTCGCGCAACGACTCGGTCCACAATCATAGACAAGCTCGAAGCAGGAATCAGGCGGCTTCCAGACGACCGCCATCTAGCATTTACTCCCGTCCCAGCGGCTTCCATCCCAATGGCTTTCACGCCGATCATCCTCCCCTTCCTGATCATCCAAACCCCGTTTATGACAGGTATAGGGACGCTAATCAAGCTAACACGTACAACACGCACACACACACGCGTAACCCCTACGACGACCCCAAACATCCCATCCCAGCGAACCTCCCCAAACCACGCCCGCAGTCCATATACAGCGCGTACGGCGACGTGACGTTTGACGAGGAGGCGTACGCAGTGGTGGATGTAAGTCCCCCGCTGACACCGACACGGGAAGAGTGGGAGTGGGAGAAGGACGGGGATGAGGATAGGGGTAGGCATATGAGGAGTAACGCGGGGAGGGGGATGAGCAGGGATAGGGGTGGTAGGGGGGCTTCGCGGTGTACTACTTGGGGTGAGTTTTGCAGGTAGACTCTCTGGGGGAGTGGGTGGGTTGTTGTTGTGTGAATGGCATTGTGGTTGTGTTCTCTACGACTCGAAACGAAACCATCACTGACCGACTTGAAATGTTGTTTTACTAGTGCTCATCGCTTCATTCGCAGAAAACTTCTCAATCTTACTATGTTCATCATCCCCGTACACTGATGATCATGATAAGTTTAGCCCTTCTATCCTCCGAAAACAATGTGTTTGTTCAACATTGCGCCTACGTTTATCTCTTTTCTTTATCAAGCCTTTTCACTATGTTCGCTCGATTCTACATCCACTGTTTGAGATGAAAAGGAGGTGATAACTTCATGTCCTCAGTATATATCCCTTTCCAATATTCTGTCCACCCAGCTTTAACTGCTTCTCCCGCTCCGTCTACGTACTCACGTCCTTCATTTCCATACAACCACCCTATAACACGCGCACAAATATCACCATCTCACCAACCAACATGACCTCCCCCCTCCCAACCACCCCCCACTCACCCTCCCCCGCCCAAAAGTCCCCCAAAAACCACCCCCACAGCAAACACTCCCTCGCCCGCATCACAATCCTCACACACCTCCGCACAACCTCACACGCGCACATCACCGCCTTCACCCTACCCACATCCCTACCCGAACTGGCACACCTCGCCCTCAACTTACATACATCCGAATCCCGCGTGAAAGACGCAGAAACCCAGCTCTACGCAACAATAACTGCACTCCCTCTCCAAGCCATCGACACAGTCATTCTAACGCGTGCGCGGGACATCGACTTATCAGACGCACCGATAAGTACCGCAATTCAAGCGTGCTCATCTTTTCTTCTCGCGTTAGTAGAGAAGGGGATCGCGCGTAGAGCGGCGGGGTGGTTGTTGGATGTGCTTACTGAGGAGTTTGGGGGTGAGCTGTGGGTTGGGGGAGAAGCAGAAGGGGTGGTGGGAGAGAGGGGACGGAAAACGGTGCAGATGGAGTTTGAGAATGTTAGGGGTTTGTGGGCGGGGAGTGCGGAGACTGGTGGAAGGGCAATTGATGGCGGGTTTGCGTATAGGGTGCTGGTCCCGGGGACGGTCTGAGGAGTAATTTTGGAGCGGGGGGGTAGAGGGTGGTTGATATTAAAGTGAAGAAACTGTGCTGATATATTTCCATGTTCAGTTCAAGCGTTCAGAGGGACTTTTCTGAGTAGAGTGCGACTGGGAAGATCACGGCATGTAGAGTTTCTAAACAGCAAGATGGAGGGTGGTAGAGTGGGGGATTCAATGTCGTGGACTTCGAGTGGCTACTTGTAGAGAATTTTGCCGCAACGTATATAAGATGTAAGTCAGACGGAGGGAAACTACAAACAATGCGGAGAGATGGACCGTGGAGTTGGCATGCACGGCCGAAAAAAGATCAAGCTTCCTACAACCACACATTTCACGAAAATCTTTTCCAAGTCTAAACTCTACATCTTATCAAACACGCCCGTCCCACTCCCACTCCCCTCCTTAATCCTCTGCTCAACCTGCGTACTGGAGCTCTCCTCAAACTCCTCCTCCCCATGCTCCGTATCATCAGACATCGACCCATCACTCAGCCCCTCAAGCAAGACACTATTCTCCGCCTCAGCCCCAGTCATATAATCGAAACTCTCTCCGCTCTCTCCGCTCTCACTCCCCGCCTTCTCAAACACATCGATGCCGCCGTCCCACCAGCGCGCCTGCTCGCCAATCCAGTCCATACCGCCCGTCCTGCGCGTCCGGCGTATGACCTCCTTCTCTTCTAGCGGGAAGATGGGCATCTCGGTCTTGGACGGGAGGAGCGTGCGGCGGTGCCAGGCGCCGAGGAACATGCCTTCGGGGTCGACTTCGTTGCGCACGCGGGTGTATTCGGCGAGGTCGTCGCCGTACACGGAGGACAGGTAGGTGTGGTCGACGGACTGGAAGTTTTTGGCCCAGTGGGGGCGGCCGTTGAATTCTTTCATCAGGTGCTCGAAGGCTTCGTAGTAGCGTTCGCGGCAGGGTGGGTCTTGATTGTATGGGCGGTAGAGCGTGGCGTTTAGGTATAGGGATGGCGTGTCGGGAAACGATGTGTCGAGGAATGGACGTGGTTCCCTGCCTACGGTGTTGGCGATGCGGACTTCGATGGGAGAGTGGACGTAGAGACCTTTTGTGCTGAAGGGGAGGCCGGAACCTTTTTCGTCGCCGTGGAGCCAGTTGGTGAGGCGGGTGAGGGCTTCGGGACCTTTCTCGAGGGGGATGCTCCATTCGTTCACGTATTGGGAGTAGAGGCAGTTCATGAGCAGACCGGTGCGTTGTTCTTCGACGGCGGAGATGATAGCGCCATCTTTGAAGCCGTATTGCATGCCGAATACGAACCACTCGACCCAGGGCAGGACGCGTGGAACGTACTGGGAGATCCAGAGCAGAATGTGGTAGGTGTGGTAGCCGACACTACCGCCGTACCAGTTGTATGCAGGTTTGACGTGGGCTTTGTCTGTCTTGCTTGCTCGCCATATGACTGCTCGGCGCATGTATGGAAGCCACCAGACGCGCACGAATTCATCTGATGTCCAGAGTCCGTTGTTCCAGTCCGCAAGCACGTCTTCTATAGGTTTTATCGTCTGAATCCACTCAATGTCGTTGGCCTCGACCATCTGGAACTCAATCTCAACAATGATACCCAATGCGCCAAGTGATACTAATGCTGCGCGGAAGAGATCGGGCGACTGTGATGGCGAACACTTTACTGCTTGCCCGTTTGCCAGCACAATACGTAGACTCTGCACCCGATCAGACAACAGTCCATGGCGCATAGAGCTGCCGTGTGTCGCTGTCCCAATCGCCCCCGCCAATGACTGCTCATCGATCGACCCCAGATTCGGCATGGTAAGCCCATGCTCCTTCGCCTGTGCGTTCAAACTATGCATCCGTATGCCCGCCTGCACGGTCATGGTCTGACGCTCGGTATCCACTTTCAAAACCTCCTTGAAGTCGTCGAGGTTCACCATCCACGCCGACGTGCACGTGAGGTCTGAAGGCGAGTGTGCGCATCCCACTGTCACCACACGACGACGCATGCGCCGCGCGAGCGTAACAACCTTCTGTATCTCTGCCAAGCTCTGCGGTCGGATATACAACTCCGGACGGGCGTGGAAGGTGCGCGCCCACGTGTGGTGGATGTGCGACTGCGAGGCGCGGAGAGGGACATCGGGGTCGGTTCGGTCGAGCTCTATTTGGAAGCGCGGCGGCATCGTGAGCATAGCCATGGACGAGTGCGCCATGGTTGTGGTGTTGTGTGTGTCCATGCAGGGAGTTACTTGGTGTGGCAGTCCCTCGTGTACGGTTGTTAAGCCTCCCTCGTATTCGGCGAGCAGGAGCGAGCAAAACACTTCGTCAATACATCATCCAGCGCGTTTGGAAGTCGGGGAAGATTCGCCCCCACAACATAAGGGTCATCGATCTTAAGGAAACGTGGTGGTGGGGTTGGTGGACGATTCGCGATTGTCTAGCTCTGTCTGGCTAGCATTGCAGCACGCCGAGTCAAGTATCCTGTCATAACGACTCTACAATTAGAACACTGGAGAGCATGCACGTGCTATGAACGTCTGACAACCGCTCGGCCTAGAGGGTTATCTTTCATTATTCAAATACTCAACACAATTACCCCGTGTCTTAGAGAATACCAATCTCACACAGGTCGACATAGTCAACCTGCTCCAGGCACAAGGAAGAACACCTCTTCGAAGACGTCCAGAACAGGAGTGCCATGTGTATATTGATATCGATCTGACCGGTACAATCCTAACGGCTCAAGATTTGTAAACAGGAAGACATAGAAATATATGATATGAATAGAGGTAAACATTTCACATCACCAGACGGAAATGAGAGGATGTTGTCTAGTAAGATTCTTCAACAAGAGGGCGTAGAATTAAGGCATCAAGACACATGCCTAACCATGCACCTCATCTGCAAGTCTCCGTCAAACCACCTCCCTACGACGAAGATTTCGTCAGCAAGAACCCGACATTACACCCCTCCTCCTTCAAAACATCCACAAACACGTCATCATCG
This sequence comes from Dothidotthia symphoricarpi CBS 119687, assembly GCF_010015815.1. Lineage (NCBI taxonomy): Eukaryota > Fungi > Ascomycota > Dothideomycetes > Pleosporales > Dothidotthiaceae > Dothidotthia > Dothidotthia symphoricarpi. Next base: position 193,963 of record NW_022985038.1, read on the forward strand.
ACCGCAGCTTTCATATCCTCCTCGTCCTTCCCACGCATCGCCTTCGCATCAATATGTCGATACTCCATCAACATCCTCAGTTTCGGCAACTTGGCCGCACGTCGAGCCTTGAGCCGAGCTTCCTGTGCTTCCATGTCGACCGCACTTGCTTGTTGCAGCAGAGGGTAATCATCTTCTTCGTCGTCTTCTTCATCGACGTCTTCGATTTCGGGGGCTTCAAGCTTGACTTCCGGGGCGCCTTTGCAGTCACACGTGCAGCCGAGTAGGTCGTGCGTTTGGCATCCCTCACGCTCATCTAAACGGAACAAGTCGCGCAACTCGTCTTTCGAGAACGAAGATGCGGAGGCCTTGTTATCCACGACTGCGTTCGCAAGACCCATCTTCATGACTTGGCGCTGGTAGATTTTCTCATCCAGACCGCCTTTCACGAGGAATCGGTACACCTTGCACGGCAGCTTCTGGCCGTCGCGATGAATGCGCGCCATGGCTTGCAAGTCCGTGGCGGGATTCCAGTCGATATCGAACAACACGATGCGAGACGCGCCGATGAGGTTCAGGCCAACACCACCGGATTTGGCAGAGAGTAAGAAAGCAAAAGCCGCGGTTTTGGGGGTTTTGTTGAACTTCTCGACAAGACCCTGACGCTTCGAGGCGGGTGTGCTTCCGTCGAGACGCAGATACGTGTATGATAGCGAGACCAGCAAGCGTTCGATCATGTCTAGCGTCATTGTGTAGTTGGATACGATGACGATCTTCTCTTCTGTCGTTGTGTAGATGCGATGTACCAGGCTATCAAGCAGTCGCAGCTTAGTACTGGAGGCATGCGAGTTCAAGACACTGGGCGGTATAAGTGGCAAGAGTGTTTGCAGCATCTCAGATGGAGTGTCGTCGTTGTCCTTCTTCGACTTGAGAAGGGAAGGACTATTGCAAATCTTTTTCAGCACGTTGATAAGCTGCAACGCCATGTCTGTGTTTCCCATGGCAACTGCGAAGATGGGTGAGGACAGGACAGCGCGATACGCTTCTGCTTGCGCTTTTGTTGGCTTGCAAAACACAATGTGTTCTGTTTTTGGTGGGAGGTACTTGCTCAGCACCTCTGCAGTCCGTCGAATCATAAACTGGCTAGTCAGAGACACGAGCTCTTTCCATCGTGCCTCACCCTTCTCGAGTTCTATTTCGCTGACATCTGGCTGTCGACTTCGTAAGATCGGGACCTCGAACGCACGCTTGAAAGCGGACCGCTGCCCGAGAAGGCCTGGGTTCACAAAGTCGATGGCAGTGAAGAACTCGCCTAGGTCGTTTTGGAGGGGTGTGCCGGACAGGATAATGCGTCGTTCAGTATTGAGGGATTGAATCGCAAGCATAGCCTTGTTGTTTGCAGTTTTCAACCTGTGACCTTCATCCGCAATGACGATGTCGATGCCACCGCCCTTTTTCAACTCGTCTTGAACGATACGAAGCATCTCGTACCCGACTATCATTATGTTGTATGCCTTTCCCTTGGTAAAATTGGAAATGTTCCTGTGCTTGGCATCGGCAACATAGACGCCTATCCTCTCATTTCCGAGCCACTTGCGGAATTCGCGCTTCCAGTTGTCCACCAGACCAGCAGGACAAACAACCAGGGCTTTTGTGACAACCGGTGGGCTGTCGTGAATCGGATTCTGCTTCATCAACGTCCACAAGAGGGCGATGGTTTGCAGTGTCTTGCCCAAGCCCATCTCGTCGGCCATTATAGCGCCCTCGCCCTCACAACGCATGCCCATGACGCACTCGTACAAGAACTGTACACCCTCGCGCTGATGTTCTCGCAGGTGCTTGCTCAACACGGGGTCAACAACCACGTCCACAATCTGCTTCCCCTTCGGACAAATTGTTGGCCTCTTCATGACCAGCGAATTAGGCAGGTTCGGATCATGCCGTGGCTGCGGGATCGAGGAACTCCGCTGAGGAAGCACGGTATTCGAAAGTAGTGGTGTCTTGAACTGCTGTTTCCGGTTCACAGATGGCTGGTATTCCGGAATCACGCCCCCCTCGACCTCACTCTCTCGCTTCCCTTTCGTCTTGGGCTTTGTCTTGCCCGCAGCCAGCGCCTTGTATCCCGTCTCCACCTTCTTGCTTTGCATGGCCGGCGCAGAGCCTCCGGACCCCAGAAACATGCGGCCAGACAGGTAATCCTTTTTATCGACCACACTCTCGATCTCGAGTTCTTTCCCCCCGATTGATAGCGCCGAGCCTGGGAGCAGCGGCCGATTACACGCCCCTTTGCCTAATTCCTTCCCACTATCGCTATCTGTAAGAGTGGCATACCCACCAATTACGGCAAGCACGCCATCTCCATCCCATGTCTTGTTCTTCTTGGTTGTGTACTTGCGCCATAGCACCGTGTAGTAGTTTCCTTCAGTGTTGGCTGACGATTGAGGAAGTACGGGATTGCTAATCGTATCGAGGGGCTTTCGGTTCGCCGCTGGGTGGCTTGGGATGTGCGTGTCGGACGAGATTCGTTGTCTTTTTGCCGGAGGCTCACCGTTCTGCGAGTCTGGTCGTGCAAAAGTGAGAGGCCGGAAGGGTTTCATGGTGGCAATAGGCGGGAGTTGTTCAGCATCTCACTGGGCGTTAGGAAGAACACAGGTTTGTTGACGGCTCAGTGGCGCGGAATGGAAAGAGCGATAGACGCGTCACGCTAGCGAGAACACGCTAATGCGTAGTCACGTGCTTTCTTGCCCAGCACGTACATGTACATTGCTTCCTGTCGACCTGTACTATGTACGGCAAAAGCTGTTACATGGATTCAGGATAGCAATCACTCAATACTCACAAAGCCTATTCTTGCCGCTGCTTCTCAATTCGAATGATCAAGGTCATATCCGATTCAAAAGATCCTAAAAGGGGTGACTCGGCGATGAAACTACCAAGATTTTGAGATTATGTGTAACAGGATTACTATTGATAAGTATATACAAAGCCTACAATTCTCCTCGTCCAGTCCAACGCTACATTTATAAGTGTGATAGAACATAGGGAGAGTAACACTTTCGAACCAAGCATGTGGCCTGGTATCACCAGTAACTATTCCCGCGTCTTTCCATGACAGTCTCAAACCTCACATGGTCTTCACGACTTGGAAAGATCGGTGGCCGTAGTCCCGCTGAAGAGACTTGTGATCATCTGCAGGGGATTCTTGCAGCTCACAATTTTTGAGTCGATTTCGCAAGTATCTGACACCTGTCAATGGAGTATGATGATCCATACCACCAGCGAATATGACGATTCGATTCGAATCCACGGCTTCGAGTTCGAAGCCCCAGTAGCGATCGGAGGCTGCGTAGTCAGCAACCCATGCGTGGACAGCATTGTATTGTGCTCGATGTACCAAGTCCTGTGAGCCCTTGCTTGTCTTACGCAGTTCAGCGTTTGTGCGTGTGTCTTTGGAGTCTGCTATGGACCATTCGCGTATCTCCTTTGACATAAGATTTGCAGCCCTTCGAGGCCAAAGATAACTTCGAAGTGAGAACACAAAGCTTCCTATCCTTTCCCCGACTCGTGGACTTTCTGGCGGAGACCCTGGCGCTACCAAGACTGTACCCAGCAGCTCACTCTTGGGAGCAATATGGCTGAGAGCGATTGCATACGCACAACCGCCGCTAACTGCATGCGTTTTGTAGCGGGGGACGCACAATGATTTCATCAGCGTTCGAACATCTTCCGCGTGGTCCAACAAAGTGTATTTAGGTTTAAGAGTAGAGAGACCGTAACCAGGCCTTTCGGGACTGACGAAAGTCAAGTCCAAGTATTCGCCGACGGAGTTGAGGCCGCCTGCGTTCAAGCGCGTGCCTGGTGTGCCATGCAGTGAAACGACGACTTGCGCCTTTCTAGATTTGCTTCCGTAGACCCCATAGCCAAGTATTCGCCCGTCTGGGAGCTTCAGGGTTTGTGAATCGCCAGGACTGATGATATAATCTGACTCTGTTTGCGTTTGGCGAATCAAACCGCTCTTAACAATGCCACTAGCGGTTCTTGAAGCGGAGGATGGGCGAACAGCGCCCACATTCGAGCGGATAGGAATAGGTCCAGGTTGTGCGCTCGAATTTTCATGGCCAATATGATGCTCTTGTGACCGCGGCACGACAGGACCAGTGGATTTCGTTGTCAAATTTGATGTTTTCTTATGTGTAGGCAGTGGCAAGTCGCTTCTTGATGTTTTCGTCGCACTCGATATCGAAGGAGTTGGATGTGAAGATTTTGACTTTGACGATGCGTGTCGAACGTGCTTTGTGCAAATACCATTGATATCACGTGGAAGATAGCGCCAAGATGGCAGTCGAATGGTAGACGTGGTGCGTAATAGTGTTGTTTTCATGGTTGTCGACGAAATTGAAGTGTTGGCGTGGCGAGGAGAACCCTACGCCATACCAGTGAAATGGACTGGGATGCAAAAGAAAGAGATTCAGCGCAAGACGATAGTGGGTGGAGGTAATGTGGGAATAGGTGGTACATCAGTCGGTGGTGATAACCAGAAACGCCCATGCACAGACCCCACAGTTGGCAACCAATCAAACCCGTACCTGCATAGACAGCAGCCGAGGACATTACCTTGAGATCAGGAGAGCTTCTGATGTCACAAAAGAGAGTGAACCAAGGGGATTTCAGAATTTCGAGAAATCATCCGAGAAAATCAATGTCTTGGCCCTGAGATCATGGACTTCAAAACTCTCCAGCACAGTAATTTGGCACGTCGCATAGGAAGAAAAGTTGAACACGAACGGGAGCATAAGCATCGATCAACGCAATTTGGGTCGCGTTAGCGATCAGATGTACTTCATGGTCATGTCATTGCCTCAAGAGAATCTGAACCCCTACGGAGGGACGTCAAATCCTGCTTTGAAGGATATTAAATATTTTCAGACCTATTCCAGGTAGACCATAACACCAGGAACGCCTCGCCAGAGAAGTGTCACTTCCAAAGATGCCGTTTCAATCATGATTGCCATATCGGAGACCTAGAACTGGTCTAGGGTCATGCTCATAGACACATCCGTGTTCTCGACCATCTTTGTAAACTCCTCGAAGCTGATCTTGCCATCGCGGTCCAAATCGGCCTCCATAATCGTCTTGTCAACAATCTGCGCATGTCAGTACTCGCCCTAGTCTCCCAGTATGTGGTGCACGCACCTGCTGCAACTGTTGGTCCTTCAAATTGCTCCCGACCATCATCTTCAGTACTATGAAGAGCTCGCCGTTGCTGATATACCCATCGCGATCAATATCGTAGACGCGGAACGCAAAGCGCAGCTTCTCTTCCTTCTTGCCCTTACTGCTGAAGGCGCTAAGCCCTGAGACGAATTCCTGGAAGTCGACATCACCGCCGCCGTCCTCGTCGAAGATAGCGATCATGCGTGTTGCGAGGGGGTTGGAAGATATTTGCGGGAGGGCCAGGAACTCGTCGCGCTCGATAGTGCCTGAGTTGTCCTGCATGTGTGTCAGCCTGGCTGCCTGCACTCTTTGGATTGGACAAGAGCATGTACCTTGTCCAGCTTCATGAACCGCTTTCTCAGGCGGTCCACCTCATCACGGTCGACTGCAGGCCATCAGCACCAGGTTTTCAGCCCTGTGGGCGCTCACACGAGCGGCGCCTCTATTTCGTCGATGACGTACAATTCGAGCCGGAGGCTATGTTGTCGAGGATCGCGGACGGTTGGTTTCCCATGGTGACAATGTTGTGAGAGTAAGAATTGGCGGAGTGGCGTATGTTGTACGTTACTGTTGTCGTGGGGTTGTCAACTTCGAGATCCCGCTGCTCGGGCCCCGCTAATCGGGCAGGGATGTTCAACGTCAATGCCAAGTCTGGAGATGGATTGATTTCCGAGGTACAACACCGCGATAATCTCCCCAGCTTTACGATATCAAGTAGTTGAGACACGATGGACTCCGACATACCAGGCGAGATCACGTCTTTGCTGCAGGGCGCGTCAATCAACCGCCACCCCTCCCCGCGACACGATATCAACCCGTCGACCACCGTGTCCGAGAAGCAACCCGTTCGCCTCAATTCGCACGCCGACCCAGACGCAGACTCTGATATCGCAGAAGATGAGATTCCTCTCAGCGTGCTGGAGCCCGTTCCTCGCCGGCAAAACATGCCTCCGTTGCCGGATTTGAGGTTCGAGCAGAGCTACCTGAAGAGCATCGAGAAGGCCGAGTCGTGGCAGGGTGTGCTATGGATTACCTTGAGGGATCAGGTATGGCGCATACGGTAGCAATATGGGGATGCATTGCTGACGCGTACAGGTTGTCATGTGCTTTGCGCAGGGCATGCTATGGACGCTTCTCCTCGGTGGCTGGCGGCATTGGAATAAGTCGGCCAAGTTCAGCGGCCAGGGCGTTGGAGCGAGGGTGCGCAGGTGGTGGTGGGGAGTCAACAACTGGAAGGTGCCAAATGAGAGCAAGCTGAAGAACACAAAGCTGGCAAAGAAGGTGTCTGAAGTGAGTGTTACCTTTTTGAATGTTCGACATCCTGACGATCATGTATCTATCTTGACTCTGAGCTGACAGCTGGTGCAGTACTACAAGGGCGAGTTTTCCAGTGCTGCTCAGGACTGAGCGGTAGTACTCTATATGTGCATTGGCCGGCGTTCATGAATTCAAATGAAGATATCTGGATGTTTCCTACTTGAGGTCATCCGCACTCATCTCTTTTTCTACCCCGAGATCTGTGTTTCTTTTTCTCTCCTCTTTGCCATGCTCGAGACTTCCAATCAGGATCCATGCGCCTTTATACTGCCACTCTGATATTACATGGTTCGCTCTGCCTACATGTTATCACTCCATTTCATACCGACTTCACTTTCACTTTCGCTCCCATTATTACATTCACCATCTGTCGCGTTTGATCCGCTCGGGAAAATACAAAATGCGTGCTCTGCTCTGCCCCTCACCTCGTCTTACACTCCACGTCACCCACACTCCGCCAGCAGCCACCAACAGTCGCTCCAAAATGGCGCCTTCGACTCCTGCGACCGCCAACAAGGCTACAACGGACAGTGGCGAACCTCCGCAAAAGGTGCGCCGCCTTATGACAGCTGGCCCAAGGTAAATTCAACCCGTACTCGCATGGGGCGAATTACTCTGACGCTGTTCGCAGCTTCGACAGCCCCATCACGGTCAAAGTTGGGACCGGGGAGGACCAGGAGACCTTCTACGTTTCGGAACGCCTCTTACGAAATAGTTCTGTTTTCTTCGAGAACGCGCTTAGCAAAGACTGGAAAGAAGTCGCAGAACGGATTGTCACGCTTCCAGATATGGAGCCGGTACACTTCCAGACATACGCTAAATTTCTCAGCACTGGACTTCTCTATGTCAGTCTCAGCGAAAAACTTGCTGTGATCAGTATAGGTGACAAAACCGTGCGATTACCAGATCTTGATATCTGTTTGAAACTGTATAAGGCTGCGGACTTCCTCCAAGACTTAGACTTTCGTGACGCTCTCGTGGATGCTCTTGTCGAGATCGCCCTGGAGAGTCGTGATACCGAAGCCAAGAAATTCTACTTGCATTACACGGCTGTTGGGGTGATCTACGATTATACCCGAGAGGACTCACCCTTCCGGCAGTTTGCGGTAGACATAGCCTTGTACTCATGGACTCCTACCGTGTATTCTAACAGGGCGGTTAAACAGTTTCCTCCCGCTTTTCTAGGGGAACTTCTCGCTGCAGCTGGCCCATTTGTCAGATCTACAGAGAGCGCCGATGCCATGGAAGATCCTCTCAATCTCAACGATCCATGCAAGTATCATGAGCATGTTCTTCTCGGAAAGCCTTGCTACAAGACAAAGTATCATCACTGAGAAACGAGACGCTGCCGATGATGAGTAAGTCAGATTCTCGACGTCTAACAAAATGCTTATTGTTTGCAGGGTATCACGAACAATATTTTCATGATCGCGAGAAGCGGCGTGACAATCACAAAATGATCATCTGAGCTCGAGTTTTTTGAGATGATCGAAATGGTTGCACTCAGTGTCTTCTTAGTAAACATTCGTTGGGTATGGGGTTGCCCTCGTTATCGTAGAAGAATGAGCAGCAGCGATGCCTAGCCTCCTTCGCTACCCAGGTTCATAACATTAAAAGAGGGGTTCATCGAGCATGTACATAGAAGTGACAAGAGAGTTGCTGACACATAAATGGGTAAACCATATGGAACTCTCCACAATTGTGGCGTCACTTGATTACTTCCGTCGTCATCACACTGTCGCACGCACTGCCGTTTTTTACCTCTTGCTGTGCGTGTCGTCGCGTTCGAGTTGACACAGTGGGCTAGGCGTACATATAGATATAGCTGAAGGTCTCCCTTGTACCTCGTATTAACCTACATCGTTTCCACCAGCACAAGGACCCAATCCATCCTGACAGATGCACTACACATAACATCGCTTGCACGTTTTGAATTACCTGCGCACGAGAAGCATTAAATCAACAAAGTGTTTATACACAAACAATCTCAACGTTGATGAACCTTCTCTAGACTAGAAGAAGCCAGTCGGTAGTAACTGCGTTCTCGGATGAACTACCATTGAGAGTTTCTATTATATTCTTCTAGCACACGAATGGCACCAACTCGAACGTATCCATCACTTGATATCCGCGCTCTTAACCACCGTCCCAAAAACATCAGCCAACTCCGCCAGCGCAACCCTCGTAACCTCATCCCCCTTGACACCAGGAATATCGCGATCCCCAATGCCATCCTCTACCAAAATCACCTCATACCCCTTCTGAAACGCCTCACGCGCAGTTGTCGACACGCAAACATGCGCCATATAGCCAGTCAAAACAACCTTCTTGACACCCCACGACTCCAATGTAGAGTGTAGGGATGTCTGCTCAAACGAGCCGGGGAACTGCTTCCAGATTGTTTCCTCGCCGTCCTAAACACCATCAGTTTCCACTCGCACACGCGGAGAAGTCTCGGAGATGTACCTTCGCTTTCAGCTCTTTAAACTCTTCAGCCAGCGCAGTGTTTGGCGTGAAGATTGGTGCCCCCTCGGGCGTCTTGTGTAGCACATGGATGATTTTGCCATTCGCCGCTCTGTATTTCTCGAGAAGATCCGCAATGACTTTGCCGCTGGCTGCGGCATTTGTCACCGTGAGCGCCCCCGATGCGTACTCGTTTTGTGCATCGATGATGATGAGGGCTGAGTCGGAGGTTGAGGCCGTGCTGGCGGGCATGCCGAGGATAGAGCGGAACGAGGCGGCCATTGTCAAGTGCTCAATGGGTTTTTGCTAGAGAGCGAGTGTTTGGAGAAAGACGTGATGACTTTTAACAGAAATAGTTGGACGTGATAGTCGAAGGGTCATGTGAGGGTACTACTCGGCAGTCTGAAATATGTACGGAGTACTACTGGAGGATACCCCGCTTTCGGTCTACACATGTATGACGTCCTTTGGACAGCATCTCGACGATCAAACACTTGAGAAATATGGAGAGGAATTTGCGAAGAACAGACGACGCGAAGATATGTTGAAGTAGAGGCAAAATCGAAACATAGCCCTGGATAGACCAAATGATCCTTCTGCATGTAAGATAACTTTAGCTCGATCGAGACTAGCTTCAATCGGGTATGTCTAGTCACCCTTTGCTACATCTCATCTCCAGCTCGAACTGCGCTGCGTCTAGCATACTCTTTTTCGTCTTCTCTAATTCTCGTACGTATGCTACAACAGCTCGGATGTATCACTTGAGTGAGAGGGTGTACTCATCAACATGGAGTTGGCAGCATTGATATAGATCAAGCATATTTTTGATACACTCAGTATAATTATGCCATTTACTACAAAAGTACACGAAGTAAGTGACCGCAACTATGAGAACTCGAAACCTGCAAAGACTATACTTCTCTGATCAACACACGAACGCATAAAACCAAGCATTAAAAGTTGAGCCAGAGCTGATCGCGAACACAGAGCAGGAACAGAGAAAGCCCGCAGATGACTTTGGAAAACAATCTGCATCTCCCGAAGTTCTTGATCACAAATTGACCTCATCCAGCATCCACCTGTACGAAAAGCATTAGTGATGTCCCAGTCATTGATGATCTCGAACTCACTAAGACATCACAAGTAGGTCCGTCCTCCCGGCGCCGCCTCCCTCATTTCTCGTAGTTGCTTTCCATACTCTCGCATCACCATCGGACTAGTTTTCTCCACTTCGCCTCGGCGCAAGGTGTAGGAGTACCACGTTTTCAAGTACTCTTTTTGACCGTGTGTTGGGTAGCGCATGCCTTTGGCGCGATGTGCTTGGAGCACCATTGTTTCGAGGGAACGTATGGCAGCCGGCATCTTGTTGTTGGAGGCAAGATTCAGAGAAGTATCGATCTCGGAATCTTAGTTGCGAGATGTTAGGTCGATGGCGTGGATAGAAGAGCGATACCCGGCACTTGCTCTCTATAGATCGTGATGTGGAATATTCGACAGCTTGGGATTATGTTGCGCAGGATAGCTCAAGGAATTCGTTCAGAGTTCGAAGAAGTAAAAGAGGACTGCATCTTGACTTGTGCGCGCCCTGTTATGCTGCTCGTCGGCTCTCCAACCCAGCTCCGGTGTACACAAGCCGGCAAGCAATCGATATACGACAATCACCAGCCACCATCAGGCTAATACAATTCCGACTGGTTGTCACATAGATAGTTCACCGTCTGATTGACCGATGGATTTCACTTCCCAGATGGGTTCGAATACTAGTATTTCTATTGGTCGATTCTTCCAAGATGAGGAGAAGGGCGGGCGTTGAGGACATGGGCATAGATGTTGAGTGGGCGGATGCAATTATGACCGACTAAGAGATATTACAGCTCGCTTGTGTTGCGACTGATGTGAGCGCAATTGCTTGGGTGTGGTTTCCGGGGTGTGCATTATGTTGAGGGAAGTAAGATAAGCCACATTTGGAGTGTACATGGTTGTGGTGTTTTCGCATCTGTTTGTCGTTGACGTCGAACAGGAAAGACAAATACAATGTCATTTCTACCTTTGTGTAGCGTCTTACTCTGTAAACGAAAGATCACCCGTAACTTTTATGACATAGTAAAGCACTGCAATCATTGAAATATGAAGCAATTTCGTCTTGTGTCTGAATGCTCGTCCATGATTGTCTATATATCTACATGGGTAAGGAAATAATGAATACAATGAATATGGTATAACCCAGTCCGAACGCCTGCATATGCGTAAGAAAACAAAAGACACCTTCACACTAGGTGCTCCCGGAACGCCTTGTCAATGCTCCTGTGCGTGTCGATCAACGAGCAGCACCATCCTTCCGTACGATCCAACTCGAGAGTGCCCAGACTCCCTTGACAACGCCCTCTTCTCCATCGTGCCCTCTCAGACTCATCCTGTTCTTCTCCAGATGATACCGCCTAAGCTCTTCATACACCACGACCAACACGTCCTTGAATTGATTCGACGGCTTCCCTTTCCAGTGATCCCCTCCAACCTTTACACAACACCGCTCGAGAACTAGGTTCATGACCTCATGTCGTCGCACAGGCCATTGCGTGGGTTGTGCGTTGTGCGCGATGCTCTGCGATGCGAGCATGGTGTAAAGATGTAGCAGCGGAAAGTATCGCTCGTTTTCCAACTTCGCCGCCTCCATCAAACAATCCCAGTTGATTTTCTCCTCGGTGAGACCAAGACACGCGTTTGCCTTCCAGAATAGTCGGTTTGTTCGCGGCACAGTCGTCAGCCACTTTGGCAGCATGCTAGATGCGGCGGACATCAAACGTGCTAGACGAACGAGAGGAATGGCCAATCCATGCGCACTGTTTGGTCGTCCTAGAGAATCCCAGGATGCGGCGACAAGGTTGTAACAATCTGCAAGAGCATCTTGTTCTTGGATCTGCGCTCCACTACCACTTGCGGTCTGAACCAGCGCAGGGATAATCGCCTGATCCAAGATCTCTGTAACCGAGAATTTGCCGTCTGGCTTCCGCTGCCAGAGCACACGCAGCCCGTCCCAGACTTTGCCCATGAAAGCGTGAAGTCGCTCCGGAGGCTGATCGCACAATGCTTTCCATATTGATGGCGCGTCGAAAGCGGCTTTGGGGTTTTTCTTCTCAAAAAACACGAATCTACAATTCGGACAACTGCTTGTATTCCCACGACCACTGCGCAACCATTTCTTGATACATTCGTGACCGAAGATATGCTTGCATGGCAACGTGACGGGCTGGTGTTTAGCACTGAAGGGCTCTGTGCACACAACGCAAGTGTCGACAGGGTGGAGTTGTGTATCGATGAAGGCGTCCATGGAGGTCTGGTTGAAGCGTGCAGTCGATGCAGATGCGTCGGTGTGAACAAAAGAGACCAAATGCTCTTGAAGAGTAGCCATGATGGTGGAGTGTGTGAAGGTGTTGGCAATGAGTAGTCGTTTGCGTAGGTGACAAGTCCGTGAAAGAGCAACAACGTGGAGGTGGTTTGTCTTCTCAAAAGTTGGGTCGTGAAAAGCACCTGCTTGCTGCTCTTCAAATACTGGAGTCACTGCTAGTTGGCGAACATGAACAAGTCACCATGGTGACGCATAGCGAGTGTGGCATGAGGCTATTGTTTGACCCGAGTTCCTCCTCGGAATATCCATAAGCGGTAGCAACGGCAGTCTGCTATCGTTACGCTCAAATGGCCACAGCGGATGTCATGTTGCAGTATTTTGCGGTACGCGCCAGGACGAGTCAGGTCGCCCCGCGTATGCCTCCGTGCAGAGCCATAAGCCCCAACCTACTCGAAGAAAGTCCTCCGAGTAGGATGGTCCAGCCTCGTCTGAGACACTGCATACCTGAGTGTTGTCAGGGCAGGAGATGACTTTACGGCGTTGTCAGGTCATGCGGATGACAACAAACGCGGTGTGTGAACAATGAAGCGTGAATAGGCGAGATCTAGCCTTTGATGATTTTCTAAACATAATTGGAAAGCGTTGCAACGTGTCCGAGAAAGACTGGAGTCCTTCTTGGCGATGGAAACGAGATGGAGAAGGTGGGCGCGAAGAGAGGTGTTTCAGTGTAAAGCTAGCCCTTATGGAGCTAGCCTAACTCAACTGACCCACTTCCAGACTTTCCACCAACCTCAAGTCACCACGATCGCACTTCGTCACCGTCTGATGCCCGTGCGTCACCATCACTGTTTCGAAGTGCGAGTTCTTTGGAGGCCATGTTTTCACGTGGCTCCGGGCGGACTTGAGCGAATCAGACAGATTCGCCTTTCTTGTGCCACAGTGTTGGCCGGCTGTGGAAAACTGTCGAATCACAATGCCTTTCATAGCAACTCTGAAACCATTCACCACACTCTTTGGGCTGATATGTTAGTTCCTCTGTCTTACGATTTTATTCTAGATGAGAGTCGAATTGTAGAAATGACGAGTTTTATGGAGACACTTCAGTTGACTCAACTCCAACGATACCTACGACAACCTAAGAGTTTCCGTTGTGAAGTCTCTTGAACTGTCTTAGGCGCTGCAATAAAAATTCGTGATAGGTAGCTAGGACTTGAAAAAGCCCGGAAATTCTCACCACAAGTCGACACCGACAATCGTATCTATTCATCAAAACTCCACAACAATGCCTCAAGATAGTTTCTTGGAGACAACGCTCAGGAACGGAGAAAAGTGTTCTATTTGTCGGAAAGTGTACGGTTTAGAAGGACGAATTCCAATCCTTCTCACTTGCAACCACTACTTCTGTCTTGATTGCATTACGAAGTGGAGTGCAGAACGTCGCACATGTCCTCTCGACGGCTACCTTTTGTATTGGGTTCCAGGACATGATATCAGAGCGATCTGGCATCGCTTCAGCATGGCCACAACACAACAGCACGTTGTGTTCGTCCAAACGCTTTGGGCGTTCTCATTTTGTGCTGACCAACTTCGACCAGACGGTTTCGACATTACACAACCCTCACTCGTCGTAGACGCGTCGCTCAAGACTCATCTCAAGGTCCTGATTTGGCAAGTGCTTCGAATAACATCTGAACATATAGTTGACCCCGATGTAACCACCATGCTCTTTCAACACTTCGAGCATGACGAGGTGACATATGTACCGCTGTTGCGGCTCTTCAAGATCATGATGGACGTTTTACAAGCCGGGTCCCGTCTGCTGCCGGATCATATGGATTTCAACACTGCTTGCTTATGGTGGAAGGCCAACGCTTGCTTACCTGACAATATCATCTTCAAGTGGGACACAATCGAACGTAGCCTGAAGATGTCAACTGAAGACGAAAAGGTAATCATGCGTTGGTTTACGGTAGTCCTTGCAGAAAACGTTCTCAATCATCCTAACTTGTGGTCGGGCGACCTGACCTCATCGAATCGAGCGCGTGTTGTCGAATGGGGACTGCGGTTTCTTGGTTTTGAGTATTCAGAGTCTCTTGTGCAACAGGTTGCTTCAGTTGCCCAGCGACTAAAGTACCAAGATGAGGCAAACAGTACGAACGCCACAACATTCGTTAGCCAGCTATCTGCGAGAAGGTTAGTTGATCTTTGGAGCCCGGATCTCTCTCGGGAACCTGACAGGCAGAAGCGGAAGCGGAACCGCGACCATGACTATCGTCATAGTGTTATAAAGGGCGTGAAGTCCTGGTTTTCTCATATATTCTGAATAGTCATGTATTGCCTCACGCACAGCTTCTAAACCTTCATGCATCCACGTGTTCACAGCCGCTGATTGAAGTATCAATGTATTGACATGTCTCCGGTCGTTGCATGAACAAGAAAGCATAAGACTACGCTTGATATTGTTCAATCAGTTATCCAAGTCGATCTTCAGTGTTTATGCCTTCCACCTCCAGCCGGGGTGCTTCCATTCTAGATCCTGGATCTCTTTCTGCGTCAATCCGGCAAGCTCTTCGTGCGATCCCGCTTCTCTCTCATCACGCTTTTTATTGTCATACTTCATCCACACGCCAGCCCCAATTGCGATACCTGTCCAGCTAATAGCACAGGCCATGTTAATACTATTGCCGATGACATATCGTGGACTATCATGAGGCAGGTAGATCCATGTCGAAATGAGACCGCCCATGTAGCCGAGAATGGCATTTGTACCGATGGCGATGCTTCTAGCTGAGTCCGAAAGCACGTTCGCACTGACTTGCGCGTTGGTCATCGCACCCAGCGAATATGCCGAGCTGGCGGTTAGGAAGATGGCGGCATAACGAACATTCGCGTTAGTGGTGGCGACCAACATGGCGTAGCCCACCGCGACTAATGGTCCTGTTGATGCTATCAACCATTGTCGAGAGTTGAAGCGCCAACTGGCGGTGGTGATGAACACTGTGCATGCAGCACCGACGATGTATGGAGGTACTGTAAGGAGCTGCTGCTGTATGGTTGTTCGGCCCGGGTAGATCGTGCGGATGATAGTAGGTAGGAAGAAAGAGATTCCAAGGACAACGACATTATCCAAGAGGAAGATGAGACCCGTCGTGAGGGTTATGGGGTTGCTGAAACCACGCCTCAGCTTGGCCATGTCGATCTTGTCAAGCAACATAGTCTGATTGAGACGTTCAGCCTTAACCCGGCCGGTTGCGAGCTCCTTCTGCTCTTCCGTGAGCCAACGAGCGGTATCAGGACGGTCGGTGAGAGTGAAGAAGGCGATGACGGCCAGCGCCATAGTCATTGTCCCCTCAATGGCGAAGATCCTGCGCGATGTCGATCAGTAGTTATCTTGAGAAAATGTTTGGGGCTCTTACATTCGCCATCGATGTAACGACCCAAAGTTACTCAGTTTCAAGATGCCAGAAACCAATAAGCCTCCAAACGCGCCGGATAGAGGCGCCATGGTCATCCACAACCCGAGACGGAATGTGAGTTCTGATCGCTTGTACCACCGACTTAGATAGTATGCACAACCAGGCATTACACCTGCTTCAAAGATACCAAGAACAAAGCGCACAGCGCATATTTGAGCCTGATTCTTCACAAAAGCTGTTGCTACCGTCGTCGCTCCAAATCCAAACGTCGTCAATGGCAAGAACCATCCAGGACCTGTACACATATGTTAGCATAGGCAAAGAAACTAGATGTAGATACCATACCCATTACCTTGCAGCATAGCGTTGCTGGAATCTCGAATAGAATGTAAGATATGTAGAAGATAGATAGAACAGTGTTGTAATCGTAGCCTACAAGGCCAAGGTCTTTCTCGATTCCGGCAAGACGGGCATTTCCTGGTTTGGATGTAAGTCTACTGCTCGATCCTTTGAGTCGAATACCTACCAATGTTGGATCGATCGATGAAGCAAAACAAGTACAAAAGCGTAACAGTGGGAACGACGAACAGACACTAAGGTACCGCGTTAGTGTAAAATACACCAGGTTAGGTAAAATTACACCGCGTATAAGGGTAAATTTACACTTTTATACTACATCTAGCTAAATTTACCTAATATTCTAGGTAATTTATACTAATATTAAAAGATTTATATACTTTATTACTTTTAAATTGCTACTATATAAGAAATCTTTATAAGGAAAAAAGAGTAGAATAAGTAAAAATAGACTTTTATTTATAATTATTATATAATTACTACCTCCTCCTTCTAAGCCTTAATTAAATTATATATTCTAGTACAGTGCCTAATAAATTAAACGCTATATTAAGGCTATATTACTATAAGTAAACTATTTATAGGCAGCTTAAAATATAACTTTATATTAGTTAATAATAAAGAAGTCCTTACCTAACCTAAATATACTAGGCTAAAAAACAACGCTATTAGAGTTATACTTAGTAGTAAAGAGTATAATAATTAGGTTCCTACTATAGTTAAGTAAGTACTAAGTAGCAGCGTTATTACTTAAGTAACCTACTATACTAGTATAATATAGAAGGAATATTACAAAGACTATATAGCTATACTTAGCGCTAGTCTAAGGATCTATAATAATATAATATTAATTATTTATAGCTAGAATACTATTTAGACTGCGTAGGATACCTAAAGTAGAGATATTATAGTAGTATATATTAGATAGAAAGAAGTAAGTTCTAACTAGAATAGCCTAAAGTTATTATTAGAAGTAGGCTATAGTTTTAAAAGTACTAGGTATTAGTAGTATAGCTATATCTAAGCTTACTCTATTTAGAGCTATAAAAGAACCTACTCTATTATTATTATATATAAATATATAGTTAGGAGGGACTTATTAGTAACTATTAACGTAGTTATTTTATAAACTATAATTAGTATTATTAATACTAAAAGTAGAAGGTTAGATTAAGGTTAGCTTATAAAGTAAGGTAGGTAAAATATATAGTAAATACTATTATATAAGAGGTAGTAGTAGAGGTCTCTATACCTATTACTATAAGTAGAGAGGTAATTAAGACTAGCGTAGGTATAGAGGTAGGCAGTAACTAATTAATTACTATTTAGATAGAATATAGAAACTATAAATAATAGAGGATATAATTAAGGATAGCTATTTCTAAGTTAAAGAAATTAAAAGGTTAAGGTTAATAAATAAGTATAGATAAGTTAAAGTAGGTAAAGATATATAAGAGTAAGGTTATATATATATAGGCTAAGCTGTAGTAATATTTAGTTATAGTAAGAATACCTATAATTTTAGGAATATTAGCTACTTAAACCTACCTATTTAAATAGTATTTATTAAGGTTATAAGAAAAAAAACCCTATATAATAGTAGTTAGTAAGTAGTGTTTACTTAGGCTATTATATAAGTTATACCTATTATTATAGCTCCTACTTTAATATAAGAGACGCTAATAAACTTAACTATTTATAGATACCTAGAGGTTTATAATAGTAAATAATATACCTAGAGATAATTTAATAATTAATACTTTATATTAAATAAGATCTACTTTATTAGCCTTATACTATAATCCTAAATACTAAGTACTAATAATAGTAATATTTTACGTAATTTCTAGGAGAGGCAGAGACTCTATATACTAACTATAGTAGGAGTTAGTATAGTTATATATAATTATCTTATATAAGGTATCTAGTAGACTACTATATTAACTCTATAATACTAGTTACTAAGTTTAAGCCTAATAAGGAGTTTAGAGGAAAGTAAGCTATAAAGCAGTTAAACTGCTTAGAAGATACTAGATCTAAATAGAAATAATTATACCTATAGCCCTATTATAGATAATATAGATTACTTACTATTAATAGAAAAGTATATAGCAAAAAATTAAATATCTATACTGCTTAACTTATTACTATTATAGGCTCCTTTATTATAGAACTTTATAAATAATACTCTATATAAGTAAAGTATATTATTCTAAGTAATTAGATATATTTATAATATCTTAGTCCTAAGTAGTGTTAATATATATTAGCTGCTAGTACTATGTTATATTAGTATAGATATAGATAAGTATACTAGGCTTAAGGCTATTACTATAGCTATAGTAGACGTAGTAGTAGTACTACTTATACTTATAGCTATATATATGCCTACTGCTGTAGTTACTAGCTTATTACTCTAATAACCTAAAACTATTAAGTCTATACTGCCTAGTTTACCTATAATAGTTACTGTAATTACTACTATAGTAGCTATAGTTATAAAGCTAGTGCTGTATTCTACTAAGTATAATATAGATTTATATATAGTATTATATAAGGCTATATAGTATACCTTTTCCTAAGAAGCTACTCTTAACCTTTAAAGTAAAGTCCTATAGTATTCTAGCTACCTTCTTAGATAGTAATATATAGAGAATGTCTTTAGTATATACGCTAGTAAATCTTATAAAGTCTATAGTACCTAGCTAATATTCTAGTAGCTATAAAAAATACGTAATTAATAAAACTACTACTATACTTATTACTACTTTCTACTATAGCCTCCTTAATAGTAGTAGGCTAAAGTCCTATAACTTTATATAAGATAAGATCTACTATTCTACTACCTATATTATAAATAATAAATCTATTATTAATTATAAACTAGGTATCTTATACTATACTACGTAAAGTCTTAAAGTATATAATATAGTAGACTTTAGTTCTATTATAATAATAATATCCTTAAGTTAAGAAAATTTTTAATAGGTTAAAGCTAGCCTTTTTAACAGCCTAGAGTATATAGTCTTTTATAATATTAGACTAGACTACTAGTATAGTTACTACTAGAGTAATAGGTAAGGATCTCTAAAGTACTTTTCTATACTTTTTATTAAGATTTTTAATTAAATAAGCCTTTACCTATATAAGGAAATCTATATACTAGTATAGAAGTAATTAATAAAGTCCTCTAAAGCGCTTTTCTATACTTTAAGTTAAAGTACTTAATTAAGAGAGCCTTTAGCTAAACTAGAAAATCTATAATAATATTAACTAGTTACTTATATACGCTCTAAGTAAATATAGAGAAAATCTTAGATATATATTCTATCTATTAGCTGTTAAGCTAAAGCTCTATCCTCTAAAACACTATATTAAGCCTATAAAGACCTAGTTTATTTATTATATACGTCTAAATTATCTATACTAGTCTTAAATATATTACTATTATCTTAGTTATCCTTATTACCTATAGTGTTCTTTCTTATATTGCTTAGGTTAGTAGGTATAAGGCAATTATTTTAAAATAATATAGCTTTTAATAATATTATACATTTCCTACTACTAGATCTAATATTAGATAGCTTAGGAATCTCTTTTATATTATTACTACTAGAGTCTTTACGTATATTAAACTAACTATTAGCCTAGCTATATATATTATACGTATTATGTAAGGTCTATTATAACTTTATATTTAGTTATAATTACCTTTCTTAGACTAATAATTTAAATTTCTCTAAGATTACTATATATTGCGTAGTTATTAGGAAATCTATTACTAAGGAGTAGAATATCTCTAATACTAATACGTTCTATAAGGTTCTAACCTTTAGCTATATATCTTATAGGAAGATATCTCTTATATTAGAGATCTACTAAGCTTTATATATATTACTAATATACTTACTAGCGTTTACTAATATATAGTTAAGTACCTTATATAGTAGTTAAGAACCTAGTTAGGTATCTGCTTTATCTATAGGGCAGTTATCTTTAAGCGCCTATAGTAATTTAGTGTCTCTACTAGGCTAGCTATTCTAGGCTAAATATTAATAATCTTATAACCCTTGTAATTCTATACTAGAAAGGTATATAAGTAAAGATTTAACGTTGTTTAGCTTATCTACGCTAGACTAGGTAGTAGATATAGTAGTTTTATAAGAAACTCTCTACCCTACTAGGAAATAACTAGTAATAGTATTTAACTACTGCCTCTTTAATTAGAATAAGTATTTCTATATTAGCTACCTATTTAGATTATATAAGCTATAACTGCTAAGATATATACCTTTATTAGAGTATAAGGTTATACTATATAGAAGTACTAAGTTCTTAAACCTATTATAAGGTTTAGCTCTAGGCTTATTCTTATATTCTAAAGGAGTTAAAGATAGCCCTATATATCTAGAAGTAGAGCTTAATATTAGAGAGTATACTTTCTTAGTTTACTTATATATAAGTAGTGCTATTAGTTAACTTAAGTTTAGTAGGTTACTCTGCCCTCTAACTATAGCTATCCTATCTTATATCTCTACCTTAATATATTCTTTATACCTCCCCTAGTAAACTTTAGCAAAATATTAGATATAGAATAACCTCTTATATAGACTAATATAATATAATAATTTACTAGCCCTAGACGCCCTTAGTTAATAATTAATTAGAGGACCTAGAACTTCTTTATATAGGTTAAGTAACCTGTATATAATTTAGTCTTCTTTCTCTTTTGCTAGTCTTCTATATTAGTATAATAAATCTTATATAGGTCCTAGTAAACCTACTCCTTTCTACTTAAGTAGTAGCTTTCTTATAGTTTATCTATATTATCTATAATACCTATTTAATTAGCTACCTACTATTAAAATACTTAGACACAAACAGCTAGTACTATAATATAGTATTTTATATTATTATAAACTACTCTGCTGTAAGGTTATTAAATTTGTAAGTATCCCCTATACACTATTATAAGTTATATACTAAATAAACCTACTACTTCTAATTCTTCTCTTCTTAAGCTATAATAAATTTAAGATAGTTATACTCTAAAATAAGGGGTCCTATATATATAGTAATATAAGCTACTAGAAGTTTAAAGTTACTTAATTTAGGTTAAGTATACTTCCTATATAGTTCTAAGATTATATATTACCTATATTTCTTACTATATATTAGAGGTGTAATTTTATCTAGTAAGAGTCTAGAATTTATAGTTTTAGATTAATTATACTCTTTATTAGAATATTCTACTATTATTATAGTATTTAGATATTAAGCTAGGTAAGAATGTTATAATAATAATATAAATACTTAGGTTATAAATACTTAAAGCTTTTTAATATAAAGGCTCTCTATCTAGTCTAAGTATATAAGAAACCCTATACGTCTATATTACTATAAGCCTCTAAATCTCCTTAATCCTACTTCTTATATATTATTATATATAATTACGTTAGTATTAGATAAGCGTAGAGGCTAGATATTATACTTACTTCTAATTAGTATAATTACGTAGAATAACCTAGTAGTAGATCTATAGAGTTAATATTATCTTCTCCTTATCTAGTAGAAGGTTAACTATTACTATATAGGCCTAGTATATAAATGCTCTTTAATACCTTATAATCTAGTTTATTTTTATTTAGTTATACCTTAAGGTAGTATCCTACCTATAGTTAAATCTTATTTACTACTCTTGTCCTTACTACTCTCTTATAATATTACTAGTCTATAGTATAATTATCTTAGTAGAAGCGCTCTTATTATTATCCTTATTATTTCTTAAAGTAATGTTTACTAGCGTCTAGTAACTATACCTAGTTATTATATAGTTAACGTGTTTTATTATTCTCTATACTAGGCTCTACTACTATCTATATTTAGGTAATATAAGGCAAGAGTACTAGTGTTTTTAACCTCTTAAAGTAGTTAAGACTCCTATAAACTATAAATACGTTCTATATATATTAGTAGTGTAATTTTATAAGACTTATTTAGTACTTTTGTAGTAGGCTTATCTATTCTACTAATTAGCTAATTATAGTAAGTATATAAACCTATCTACTTTTTTTTAAGTTTTAATTTAAATTAGCTTAGCCTTTAGGATAGTAACACTCTATACGTTTATACTATAGATAAAGATTTATCTTTTAATAATAAAGATTAACTATTTACTCTTATAGAGGCTACTAAGGAGAAGATTAACTACCTATAGTCTAAAGTTAAATATAAGAGGGTAGAGCTAGAAGCTACTTC
Organism: Dothidotthia symphoricarpi CBS 119687; assembly: GCF_010015815.1. Classification (NCBI taxonomy): domain Eukaryota; kingdom Fungi; phylum Ascomycota; class Dothideomycetes; order Pleosporales; family Dothidotthiaceae; genus Dothidotthia; species Dothidotthia symphoricarpi. The sequence continues at coordinate 216,313 of NW_022985038.1, forward strand.
TAGTAAAAATAAATATATAGTAGCTTAAATTTTAGCCTTTTAATCTAGTATTTAACGCCTTAAGAAGGGCCTATAATAGAGATTACTACAGTTTAATAATATATAGAGTAAACACTTAGTATCTAATAGGTTAAACTTAGAGTTAAGTAGCGTCTAGCTAATAATACTAAGAAAAGGGTATAGTAATATACGCAGTGTATACAGCACTAGTATTTATAGATAAGCGTATTATTTATTATTTTAGAAATTAGTCCTAGTTCTTACGTAAGTTTAGAGTTATATTTTAGTATCTTATAAGTAAGTACTCTTATACATTCTAGTATAATATTAGCGTAAGAATAACTACTATTATTAAGTTATTTTATACACCTATACGCGTTTAGCACTTTATTATAGGTATATTTTATAGTACTATAGCTTAAAAAGTAAGGCCTATATAAGATAAGATAGTTATAATCTTTACTTAATATAGCTAGCTTATAACTATATACACTGCGTTACTTTTATAAACTTAAAAAATATAACCTAAGCCTAGCAGCGTAGGTATATAATACTAAGTTAATTTACCTTACTTATAATATTTACTACGCCCCTACTAATACTCTCTACTTACTTAATATGCTTACTATACCCCTAAATACACCTCTATTAGTTAAGCCTTCTAGGTATATTATAACGTATTAGTAACGTGCCTAAATGCGTCTCTATAGATTATCTAATACGTCTCTAAACTTACTCTTAAAATTACCTATTTTACTCTATACACTACTAATTATACCTAAAAAACGCGCCTATTATGTCCCTAAAGTACCTATAAAGTAGTATAGAGTACTAGAGTTACTATATAACCTTCTCTATTATAAGAGGCTTTGCAATACACGTACTCTCTAATACTATAGGTGTCCTATAGCTATAACTATAAAAGAGTCTCTTAATTTACTACCTATAAGGTAATAAGTTTAATAGACTCTACTCCTAAGGCTATTAATAAATCTTAATAGCTAATAGAATAAACTATAGTTATTATTAAATTCTAGACTAAGTAAACTTAGCACTTTAAAGATTAATCTTACTATAAGTATAGAGTATTATATAGAAAGTCTTTATTATTAAGGTAGTATTACCTTCCTCTTTTAGTATAATAGACTTTAGTAGTTAGATGTAAAACTCTACCCCTAATAGGTAGTAGTAGTCTAGTTCTTTCTTATATTATATATATAGGCTCTGTAATTCCTAAGTAAGTATACTTAGAGCCTACGCTTAGGTTTTACGTAGAGGAAGCTATCTTTAAGAAAGTAAACTCTAGTAATTAAGATAAAATTATAGTATACTAGCCTAAAAGCTAACTACCTTTAGAACTAACTATTTTTAAAAGTATACTAGCCTAAAGGCTAACTACCCCTAGAACTAACTATTTTAAATGCCTAGTACACTCTCTATTAAGCTAATATACAGGCTACTAAAGTTCTCTATATACCTTCTAAGATATTAGGTAATCTATTTTACTAAATAAGAATACCTAAAGAGATCCTATATTATTAGTAATCTAAAATATAAGACTATATAAAACTAATAAATAAGTATAGTAAGTTATCCTATTAGGTTCTTTTTCCTTAAGTAAGCTTAAACTACTATATTATACTCTTATAGAAGTAAGGCCCTAATATTACCTACTTTATTACTAATAACTAATAATTATACTAGAGGTAGTTATAATATAGTATCTTAGATTATAAGATCTTTATAGAGGGACTCTAAAACCTTATAGACACGTATATAGGTACTATAATAGGTACACTAGCCTAGCTTTATTAAATCTATTAACTAATAATATACTACTTTATATTTATATGTACTGTAGTATACGCAGTAGAGTAGACGTATCTAGAGACCTATCTTTAAGGAATATAACTATTAAGGGATATAAGTACGCTATAGTGTACTCTACCTATAGGTAGGCTTCTTATAAGGAAAGAACTAAAGGTTAAGTCTAATAATATACCTACTACACTATACTACTAAGGTTATATTAATTAGTAGGCCCTTTAATTAAATAAACTGCTAAGCAGCACTAATATATAGTAAATAATAATAAAGTCCTTACCTAGATATCTAATAAATAGAACCTCTATTATTAAGTACCCTTATTAATAAAGGCCTAAACTCTGCTAATAAAGATTATACATAGTAGTATTAGCTTAAGAAATATATACCTTAGTACCTTACTAGCTATATAATTAGTAATAATTATTATAGTTTCTAAAATATTAAGTAGGTTTTAACTTAAGACCTTATTATACCTCTACTACACAGTATATAGAGTATAGTTTAAGTAATATATTTAACTTAAGTATACTACTAAGTTATAAGTATTACTGCCTACTAAAGTAAGCAGCTTATAAGGTTACTAATAAGGCTATTATATCTAGCGTAAGTACTAGATAAGCTAGAGCTTAAGTAATATAAGTATAGAAGGAATCTAGTATAGGGCTATAACTATAAAGGTATAAAAAGTTCTTAGTATAAGTATCTATTATAGGTACTATACTACTAGGTAACCTTAACCTCCCTATAATTAAATACTAAAGAGTAACTTACTTCTATATAGATATATCTTTAGCTAGAGTTAACATAGCTAACTACTATATAAAAGAAGAGACTACTAGTATAGGACTATAATTATACTAAAGTGTAAGATAGTTTAAAGTAAATTAATATAAAGCTTATTAGACTACTTAGCTATAATAAAGAATAGAGTTAGACTATATTAGTAGTATATTAGATATCTAGTAAGCTTATAGAAGATAATTTAAATAGTTAACTTTAATATTTAACTAGGTAGCTCTAGGCTTTAATACCTAGTGTACTCTAGGGGTTTACTAGGTGTCCCTAGAGCTTTAGTACCTAGTGTACTCTAGATATTAACTAGGTATCTCTAGGCTTTAATACCTAGTATACTCTAGGGTTATACTAAGTATATAGGCGCTGCCTACTTTATATTAGTTAAGTCTTATATAGTAGAGATAGAAAGAGGAGGTAGCTTTAATAACCTAGTTATATTCTAGAGCTTTAATAACCTAGTTTATACTCTAGAGCTTTAGTAACCTAGTTTATCCTCTAGAGGTTATAGTTTATTTAGAACTACTTAAGTGTTAGTATAATTAATTATTAAGATAAGTAAGTACTTCTTAACGTTAATAGCCTTATTGCTAAGCCTTAAAGAGTATACGCTAGACCTATATATATATTAGTATAATTAATTATCTATAGATAATAAGATATACTTCCTAGTATTAGCAGCCTAATAGTTATTAGAATAAAAAGTTTTACTAGACCTACTTAAGTATTAGCGCAATTAAGTATTAGTAATAGAGAGTACTTCCTAGTAGTTTATTACTATACCTCTGCTATTACTAGTACTCTTCTCTACTCTACCTACCTACCTAGCTTACTCTATAATGCGCTAGCCTTTAGTAACTTATAAATATTTACTACCTTAGGTATAGGTATTATAGTTAATAAGCGCTAGTAGTTAGGTATATAGGTATAAGGTGTTATAGTAATAGAGGTTAATAGCTTATAGCGTTAAGTATAAACTCTAGTAGCTAGGCCTTAGCGTTTTATAGAAGTTTATAGCTTTTACTATAAGTAGTAAAATTAAAAGTAACTAATTAGTAATTAGTATTTTAGCGTAACTATAGCCTTCTAGAAACTTTAAGCTTTTTATAATATTTTAACTAAGTTATAGTAGCGTAACGCAGGCTAAAATTTATATATAGAATAGATAGTAAAATTTATAAAAATAGTAACTAAGAAATAAATATATAGGATAGGTAACACTAGCCTACTATAAATATATAGTATTATTATTATCCTAGCTAATTAAATTACAGAATTATCCTCTAGTTAATAGTAACCCTAGGAAGCTTATTATATAAAACTTTTACTATCTATAAAACGCAGCTCTTTATATTTCTATTTAGTACTATCTTAATCTTTTATATAATTTAAGTCTCTTATATAAAGTATAAACCTCTTAAGGTAGATAGACTATACTATAAATACTTATATACGCCTATATTATACATCTTAGTATCTAAGTTAAGATAGTCTTACTAAGTAAATAATATAAGAAAGTACTAGTTATATATAACACTATCTACTAAGGTAGAAGTATAGATACGCTTAATACTATAAGTATTATTCCTTATAAGCTATTCTAGACATAAACTAGTATCTTTTTCCTATACTACTTTAATCTATATAGTACTAGTATTTAGTTAAACTAACTAACTAATATAATTATCTACGTTATAGTTTATATATTAGGTAGTATAAATTCTACCTAGATAAAAGAGTATAAGAGTGTAGATTACAGTACTATGTTTAACTTACCTATACTTATTATAGTCTATAGTATAACTAGAAATACTCTGCTTATATACTGTAATATCTCTCTTTAGTAAGTAATTTGCAACCTTTATCTCCTCTATAAGTTATATAGAGATATTAGTATAGTCTAAGTTAACGTAATAGAAGGCGTAGGCTAGTATAGTAGATAGCTTAATAGATTACTTAAATATAAGTCTATTATTAGAGTAGTTATCTCTAGTTTAGTTATACTTATATATAATATTATTAAATATAGACCTACTAAACTTAAATAAAGTAGTAGAAGGCATATATAGTATATTATAGGCTCCTATATTAGTAGCTAATATTATATTAGGTTATATAAGTTTAGTAGATAGTACGTTTAGTATCTCTCTATACAGTATCTTATAGATAAGTATAATAGGTTAGAAGAAAATAGTAGAATTATAAAAGTAGCTTAGTAGGGAATCTATACTCCTAAGAGTCTTAATACGTATAGTATATAAAACTTATACTAACTTACGTTATTTAGACGTACTGCATTAATACTAGAAATAATAATAAGTAGGTATATTACTAGTCTCCTATATAATTTAAGCTAACTAAGATATAATCTTCTTCTAGTTAGGCTTATATAATAACTCTAATAGTTTAGTTAGTAACTATAATAAGATAATTAATAAAATATTTACTACTACTTAATAGGGGGTATTCTATTTCCCTTAGTACTCTAATACGCGTTCTGTAACTACCTAGTATACCTATAGAAATAGATACTGCTGTATTTAATATACTCTACAGTAGCTTATAACTTATAGGTTAATAGTAACTAGACTATATTAATAATACTATAAAGGTTTAGTGTAAGTGCTAACTACTACTATACTAAGGCGCTTACTATACTATTAATTATTAATAGTACTATTAATATAGAGAAGAGTACTTTAATAAAGGGTTTCTATTTATATTAAAAGAAGTAGATACGCTTAAAGTTAACTCTTAAAACTAACCTTAACTAGATATACTAGATTTTAATAGCCTAGATAATAATAATAGCTTAACTAATACTAATATAGAGTTACTTAAGTATATTATCCTACTCTATAATAACGCCCTATAAAGAGCAGATAATAATAATAAACTAGAAATAGTAGACTAGGTATATAAGGTAATAGAGGCTATAGACTATATAGGTTATAAAAAAGACTACTTTTCTACTAATAGTATCTATAGATAAGTACTTAAGATCTTTAATACCTTTATTAGCACTTTAAGATAGAAAGTAAAGAAGATATATAAGGTAATCTAGAAATACTATAATATTAATATAGAAGACTTTATCTAGATTAGATATAAAGTATTAGATAATACTATTAAAGATATAATTAAACCTTAATATATTAACTACTATATAGATAGGTACGTAGTATTTATTAGTAGGCTTCTAGTAGTATCTACTTACTCCTTATATAGTAAGATATAGTATTATAATTATAGTTAGCTAAGATATATATTCTAATATATTTCTTTCCTACTACGCCTCTATCTCTAGTATAGTTATACGTTAAAGTTATAGTAGCTCTTATTATATAAGGCTACTTTTAATCTATTTATGCCTAATTATAGATTAAGGAATAATATATTTAATAGAAGTTAGTTCTATAAATACTATAGTAATAGATATTTCTAAGATACATGTAACCTTACGCTATAGCTTACCTTAGATATAATTAGTACTATTAAGTACCTAAGGAAATACTAAAGTATTATACTAGTTATACTTTATATATTAAATCTATACCTTAGGATAAGAGATAACGCCTCTAACGCTCTTACTACCTATATTATACTAGGTAGGTTTAATAAGATATATACTAATATATAGCTTACCTCTCTTATAACTAAGCTGTATAAGTTATATTATAGAGTAGTAGTATATAATAGAGCTATTAAATAAGATTTCTAGCTAAAAGCTTATATTATATTAATTACTAGAGATAGTCCTACTATTATAGATATAATAAGTATAAAGAGTCTAGGGAAGTTAAAACAGAGTTACTAGATATATACGTTCTCTAGAATATAAGAAAGAGGAGGTAACTATTTCTTCCTAAATAGCTTAAATCTAGAAGTAGAAGTTAACTATAACCTTAAGGCTTATATTAATAAGATTAAGTATTCTTAAGGCGTAATAAGAGATAAAAAGTTTAATAACTTAAAGAAAGATAGAGGAGTTAACTACTAATCTATACTCCTTAACCTACCTACTATATACTTTCTAAAGAGCTTTCCTATTAATACTATACACTCTATAAACTATAATATCCTAAAATTAATATTTTATTTATAGAAAGGAAAGAAATACTAGAGTAAGAGTTATAAAGTAAAGAAGTATCTATAAGTTATCCTACAGCGTAACTAGAATCTAATAAACTAGAGTATAACCTCTTCTTATACTTTTATTCTAGCCTATATTAGTACTTCTTTATACGTAACTAGCAGCTATACTAACTAGACTATATATAAATAGTAGATATTTTTCTTATTATATAGTGTACCTATAATGTAATAGTTCCTACTAAAGATATACTTTAATAACTTTCTATAATACTACTAACTTCTTTAATACACTAGCTAATATAAATTTATAAAATATAATATTAATAAGGTTAAGAGATAGGTATAGGTGTTTATATATAAGTATAAGGATCTATATTATTAAGGAAATCTAGACCTACTGCTATTATATACTGTCTAGTATTATTACCTACTTTACCTTAGGCAGAATATATAAGATTTTAGTCCTCTGTCTTACTATACCTAATAGTTACTTAAGTAATTTCTTTATATAGTAAAGAGGTTTACTACGTCTACTAGTTATAAGCATAGAAGTATAGAAATTAATACGCTTATTTAGGAATAATATATTTATATAAGGTAGAGTAGAGATAAGCGTATAGACCTTGTTAGAAATAATAATATAGTATATTAAGATAATAATAATCCCTAAGATAATATATATAACCTTATAGATAGGATAAGTATACCTATAAATCCTTAATAGTAATAGGAGCTAGATAAGATAAAAGATGTTAACGCTACTTAGTATACTAAAACCTTACTATAAGATATAGTAATATTTTAGAATTATATTCTCCTAAATAGATTAAAACTTAGTATAATCTTCTCTTATAGCTAAGGTAATAACTTATATAGTATAGTATTTATTATATACTATACAGACCTATTACTAAATATCTATAAGTAATTAATATAGTTATTATTTAGTATAGTTATTATATTGTTTAAAGACCTATATAATAGTTCTAAGTAGGTAGGTATAGTTAGATACTAGAAGGTATAGCTACTAGAGTTAGTTAATAGCTAGCTACTATATCCCTATAAGATAGATAAAGAGGATAATACTATATAATAGATAACTATTAATAAGATTATAGATCTTATTAGCGTAGCCTACGTTTATTATTAAGTTAGAAATATAATACGTATATCTTATTTTATTATTAATAAATATGCTCTTTCTAAGTAGAATAGGCTATAGAATATATAGTTACTTAGTAAACACCTTATAATAAGATATTAATAAGGTAAGCTATACTCTATATACTACTACTATATTATAGTATAATATAGTAGGAAATAAGCTCTTCTATAAACCTACTACGTATATTCTAAACCTATGTAACGTAGATAAGTAATATAGGCTATATCCCCTCTATATTTACTAAACGCGCTTTAATAATGTATAGGTTATTATAACCTCTCTAGAATTACTATCTAAGTATGTATTTTATATATTTAACCTTAGATATAAGGTTTAGCACTTTCTCTTCTAAGTATATCTCTAACACCTTAGGCAAAGATTAGAAGTTTATAGAAATACTATATATAACTATAAGCGTTTTAGAAAGTAACTAGCCCTTTAATTATAAGAATAACTAGCCCTTTAATTATAAGAATAACTAGC